>NC_074692.1:49290919-49305919 GCF_029448725.1 Salvelinus fontinalis
AGGCCTACCAGTCTAGAATAGATTATGGGACAGCCAGGGACCACTACTGTAGGCCTACCAGTCTAGAATAGATTATAGGACAGCCAGGGACCACTACTGTAGGCCTACCAGTCTAGAATAGATTATGGGACAGCCAGGGACCACTACTGTAGGCCTACCAGTCTAGAATAGATTATGGGACAGCCAGGGACCACTACTGTAGGCCTACCAGTCTAGAATAGATTATGGGACAGCCAGGGACCACTACTGTAGGCCTACCAGTCTAGAATAGATTATGGGACAGCCAGGGACCACTACTGTAGGCCTACCAGTCTAGAATAGATTATGGGACAGCCAGGGACCACTACTGTAGGCCTACCAGTCTAGAATAGATTATGGGACAGCCAGGGACCACTACTGTAGGCCTACCAGTCTAGAATAGATTATGGGACAGCCAGGGACCACTACTGTAGGCCTACCAGTCTAGAATAGATTATGGGACAGCCAGGGACCACTACTGTAGGCCTACCAGTCTAGAATAGATTATGGGACAGCCAGGGACCACTACTGTAGGCCTACCAGTCTAGAATAGATTATGGGACAGCCAGGGACCACTACTGTAGGCCTACCAGTCTAGAATAGATTATGGGACAGCCATCCCAGCCAGGGACCACTACTGTAGGCCTACCAGTCTAGAATAGATTATGGGACAGCCAGGGACCACTACTGTAGGCCTACCAGTCTAGAATAGATTATGGGACAGCCAGGGACCACTACTGTAGGCCTACCAGTCTAGAATAGATTATGGGACAGCCAGCCCAGCAAGGGACCACTACTGTAGGCCTACCAGTCTATAATAGATTATGGGACAGCCAGGGACCACTACTGTAGACCTACCAGTCTAGAATAGATTATGGGACAGCCAGCCCAGCAAGGGACCACTACTGTTGGCCTACCAGTCTATAATAGATTATAGGACAGCCATCCCAGCCAGGGACCACTACTGTAGGCCTACCAGTCTAGAATAGATTATGGGACAGCCAGGGACCACTACTGTAGGCCTACCAGTCTAGAATAGATTATGGGACAGCCAGGGACCACTACTATAGGCCTACCAGTCTAGAATAGATTATAGGACAGCCAGCCCAGCAAGGGACCACTACTGTAGGCCTACCAGTCTAGAATAGATTATGGGACAGCCAGGGACCACTACTGTAGGCCTACCAGTCTAGAATAGATTATGGGACAGCCAGGGACCCCTACTGTAGGCCTACCAGTCTAGAATAGATTATGGGACAGCCAGGGACCACTACTGTAGGCCTACCAGTCTAGAATAGATTATTGGACAGCCAGCCCAGCCAGGGACCACTACTGTAGGCCTACCAGTCTAGAATAGATTATGGGACAGCCTGGGACCACTACTGTAGGCCTACCAGTCTAGAATAGATTATGGGACAGCCAGCCCACTGGATTAGTGGGACAGATATATACACTAAAAGGATTAAAAGTAATGTTAACTGAAAGTGTCAAATGTCCTGTCCTGTCTATCTGTCCTGTCCTGTCCCTCTGTAGGTTCCCGTCCCTCTGTCCGGTCCTGTCCTGTGCTATCTTGTCTTATCCTGTCCTGTCTCTCTATTCTGTCCTGTCTTTCTATCCTGTCCTGTCCTCCTATCATGTCTTGTCTCTCTTTCCTATCCTCTAGTCCTGTCTGTCTGTCCTGTGCTGTCCTGTCTTGTTCTGTCTATCTGTTCTGTCTCTCTGTCCTGTTCCTCTGTCCTGACCTGTCCTCCTGTTCTGCCCTGCTCTGTCCTGTCCTATCCTGACCTGTCTATCTGTCCTGTCTCTCTGTTCTGTCCTGTTCCTCTATCCTGCCCTATCATGTCCTGTGTCTCTGTCCTGTCTCTCTGTTCTGTCCTGTTCCTCTATCCTGTCCTGTCGTCCTGTTCTGTCCTGTCCCTCTGTCCTGTCCTATCCTGTCCTGTGTCTCTGTCCTGTCTCTCTGTTCTGTCCTGTTGTTCTATCCTGTCCTGTCGTCCTGTTCTGTCCTGTCCCTCTGTCCTGTCCTATCCTGTCCTGTGTCTCTGTCCTGTCCCTCTATCCTGTCCTGTCGTCCTGTTCTGTCCTGTCCCTCTGTCCTGTCCTATCCTGTCCTGTGTCTCTGTCCTGTCTCTCTGTTCTGTCCTGTCCTTCTGTCCTGTCCTATCCTGTCCTGTCTCTCTGTTCTGTCCTGTCCCTCTATCCTGCCCTGTCGTCCTGTTCTGTCCTGTTCCTCTGTCCTGTCCTGTCCCTCTATCCTGTCCTGTCGTCCTGTTCTGTCCTGTCCCTCTGTCCTGTCCTATCCTGTCCTGTGTCTCTGTCCTGTCATCCTGTTCTGTCCTGTCCGTCTATCCTGTCCTGTCCTATCTCGTTGTCCTGTACTCTTGTCCTGCACTGTCCTTTCGTTTCCTGTCTTTTCATTTCCTGTCCTGTCCTGGTTCCAATGTCCAGTTCAACCCTGGCCTGAGAAAAAACACTGTGCAACACCACACCGTTTCTCCCTCCGTAACCCGGGCATGATTCCATACACGTTATGAGTCCAAGACAAGAAGGACATCCCATCGTCACCCAGCATATGGCTAAAGAACAGTGGATAACCACATGCCAGCTGATGTGGGATTTACGGTAGTAAGAAAATAAGGACAGTTCAGAACATTACAATTTACATTTAACTGAAATATCTACAGTCTAGTACTGCATGTGTATAGACATTCAAGTCCCTCCATCTTCAAAACAACAAGCCCTGACATGTCTCAGGAGCAGAGCCCTCTTCTCTCCAGGTGATAATCAGTCAGCATCACACTCTATGTTGTAGAACTATAGTCAGTCTGCAGCACACTCTACATTATAGTAGTATAGTCAGTCTGCTTCACACTCTATGTTATAGAACTATAGTCAGTCTGCATTACACTCTACATTATAGAAGTATAGTCAGTCTGCATCACACTCTACATTATAGTAGTATAGTCAGTCTGCATCACACTCTATGTTATAGAACTATAGTCAGTCTGCAGCACACTCTACATTATAGAACTATAGTCAGTCTGCTTCACACTCTATGTTATAGAACTATAGTCAGTCTGCAGCACACTCTACATTATAGTAGTATAGTCAGTCTGCTTCACACTCTATGTTATAGAACTATAGTCAGTCTGCATCACACTCTACATTATAGTAGTATAGTCAGTCTGCATCACACTCTACATTATAGAACTATAGTCAGTCTGCATCACACTCTACATTATAGAACTATAGTCAGTCTGCATCACACTCTACATTATAGTAGTATAGTCAGTCTGCATCACACTCTACATTATAGAACTATAGTCAGTCTGCATCACACTCTACATTATAGTAGTATAGTCAGTCTGCATCACACTCTACATTATAGAACTATAGTCAGTCTGCATCACACTCTATGTTATAGCAGTATAGTCAGTCTGCATTACACTCTATGTTATAGAACTATAGTCAGTCTGCATCACACTCTACATTATAGTAGTATAGTCAGTCTGCATCACACTCTACATTATAGTAGTATAGTCAGTCTGCATCACACTCTACATTATAGAACTATAGTCAGTCTGCAGCACACTCTATGTTATAGAACTATAGTCAGTCTGCATCACACTCTACATTATAGTAGTATAGTCAGTCTGCATCACACTCTACATTATAATAGTATAGTCAGTCTGCATCACACTCTACATTATAGAACTATAGTCAGTCTGCAGCACGCTTCAGGTTATTGCCTATTTCTACCTATTTCCTCACATCATCTACAGTATATAAATCAACACCTTTTTGCACTTGGGGCCCTGAATAAAACCACTTCTGGCCCACACTTGGCCTGGATAACTTCCTCCACAACCGCTCTCTCCTGCCCCTCCAAAGCTCCACTCTCTCCCAGCCAGCTCTGAGCCTTTCTCTCTCCCCCAGTCTCTCTTTCCTCCAGCCCCTCTCTCTCCCCGTCTCTCTTTCCTCCAGCCCCTCTCTCTCCCCCAGTCTCTCTTTCCTCCAGCCCCTCTCTCTCCCCCAGTCTCTCTTTCCTCCAGCCCCTCTCTCTCCCCCAGTCTCCCTTTCCTCCAGCCCCTCTCTCTCCCCCAGTCTCCCTTTCCTCCAGCCCCTCTCTCTCCCCCAGTCTCTCTTTCCCCCAGCCCCTCTCTCTCCCCCAGTCTCTCTTTCCTCCAGCCCCTCTCTCTCCCCCAGTCTCTCTTTCCTCCAGCCCCTCTCTCTCCCCCAGTCTCTCTTTCCTCCAGCCCCTCTCTCTCCCCCAGTCTCTCTTTCCTCCAGCCCCTCTCTTTCCCACAGTCTCTCTTTCCTCCAGCCCCTCTCTCTCCCACAGTCTCTCTTTCCTCCAGCCCCTCTCTCTCCCACAGTCTCTCTTTCCTCCAGCCCCTCTCTTTCCCACAGTCTCTCTTTCCTCCAGCCCCTCTCTCTCCCCCAGTCTGTCTCTCTCCCTCTTTCTCCTCCTGTTTTCTCTCTCTCCCTCTTTCTCTCCCCGGTATCTCTCACCCTCTTTCTCCCCGTGGTATCTCTCTCCCTCTTTCTCCCTGTTGCCTCTCACCCTCTTTCTCCCCGTGGTCTCTCTCTCACTCTCCCCCTCCAGTCTCCCTCTCTCCCCCGGTCTCTCTCTCCCACTTTCTCCCCCGGTCTCTCTCTGTTGTTATATCCCCTCCTGCTAAAGAAATGTTCTGTGAGGGTTGTCAGCAGGTCTTGAAAGGAGGTTGGAAGCAATGGAAGTGAAGATGAATCATTTTAACATGTGTCTAATCATTTAGCCGGCGCTGCCGAACTGGAGCTGCATTGTAGCGCTCAAAAGCAGATTATTTTTTCTGAATTAGAGATCTGGAACTGCTGCAGGTGCTGATCTGGGATCTGTTGTAGTTTAGGTACTGATCTGGGATATATCTGGGATCTGTTGTAGTCCAGGTACTGATCTGGGAGATGTATGGGATCTGTTGTAGTCCAGGTACTGATCTGGGATATGTCTGGGATCTGTTGTAGTTTAGGTACTGATCTGGGATATGTCTGGGATCTGTTGTAGTCCAGGTACTGATCTGGGATATGTCTGGGATCTGTTGTAGTCCAGGTACTGATCTGGGATATGTCTGGGATCTGTTGTAGTTTAGGTACTGATCTGGGATATGTCTGGGATATGTTGTAGTTTAGGTACTGATCTGGGATTTGTCTGGGATCTGTTGTAGTCCAGGCACTGATCTGGGAGATGTCTGGGATCTGTTGTAGTCCAGGTGCTGATCTTGGAGATGTCTGGGATCTGTTGTAGTCCAGGTGCTGATCTGGGATCTGTTGTAGTTTAGATAGTGATCTGGGATATGCCTGGGATCTGTTGGTACTGCTGCAGGTACTGATCTGGGAGATGTCTGGGATCTGTTGTAGTCCAGGTACTGATCTGGGATATGCCTGGGATCTGTTGGTACTGCTGCAGGTACTGATCTGGGATATGTCTGGGATCTGTTGTAGTTTAGGTACTGATCTGGGATATGTCTGGGATCTGTTGTAGTCCAGGTATTGATCTGGGATATGTCTGGGATCTGTTGTAGTTTAGGTACTGATATGGGATATGTATGGGATCTGTTGTAGTCCAGTTAATGATATGGGATATGTAAGTCTGGGATCTGCTGCTATTTAGTTAGTGATCTGGGATATGTTTAGGATCTGCTGTAGTCAATTTACTGATCTGGGATCTGTTGTTGTCCAGATACTAGTCTGGGATATGTCTGGGATCTCCTTTAGTTCAGTTAGTGATCTGGGATATGTCTGGGATCTCCTTTAGTTCAGTTAGTGATCTGGGATATGTCTGGGATCTCCTTTAGTTCAGTTAGTGATCTGGGATATGTCTGGGATCTCCTTTAGTTCAGTTAGTGATCTGGGATATGTCTGGGATTTCCTTTAGTTCAGTTAGTGATCTGGGATATGTCTGGGGTCTCCTTTAGTTCAGTTAGTGATCTGGGATATGTCTGGGATCTCCTTTAGTTCAGTTAGTGATCTGGGATATGTCTGGGATCTCCTTTAGTTCAGTTAGTGATCTGGGATATGTCTGGGATCTCCTTTAGTTCAGTTAGTGATCTGGGATATGTCTGGGATCTCCTTTAGTTCAGTTAGTGATCTGGGATATGTCTGGGATCTCCTTTAGTTCAGTTAGTGATCTGGGATATGTCTGGGATCTCCTTTAGTTCAGTTAGTGATCTGGGATATGTCTGGGATCTCCTTTAGTTCAGTTAGTGATCTGGGATATGTCTGGGATCTCCTTTAGTTCAGTTAGTGATCTGGGATATGTCTGGGATCTCCTTTAGTTCAGTTAGTGATCTGGGATATGTCTGGGATCTCCTTTAGTTCAGTTAGTGATCTGGGATATGTCTGGGATCTCCTTTAGTTCAGTTAGTGATCTGGGATATGTCTGGGATCTCCTTTAGTTCAGTTAGTGATCTGGGATATGTCTGGGATCTGTTGTAGTCCAGGTGCTGATCTTGGAGATGTCTGGGATCTGTTGTAGTCCAGGTGCTGATCTGGGATCTGTTGTAGTTTAGATAGTGATCTGGGATATGCCTGGGATCTGTTGGTACTGCTGCAGGTACTGATCTGGGAGATGTCTGGGATCTGTTGTAGTCCAGGTACTGATCTGGGATATGCCTGGGATCTGTTGGTACTGCTGCAGGTACTGATCTGGGATATGTCTGGGATCTGTTGTAGTTTAGGTACTGATCTGGGATATGTCTGGGATCTGTTGTAGTCCAGGTATTGATCTGGGATATGTCTGGGATCTGTTGTAGTTTAGGTACTGATATGGGATATGTATGGGATCTGTTGTAGTCCAGTTAATGATATGGGATATGTAAGTCTGGGATCTGCTGCTATTTAGTTAGTGATCTGGGATATGTTTAGGATCTGCTGTAGTCAATTTACTGATCTGGGATCTGTTGTTGTCCAGATACTAGTCTGGGATATGTCTGGGATCTCCTTTAGTTCAGTTAGTGATCTGGGATATGTCTGGGATCTCCTTTAGTTCAGTTAGTGATCTGGGATATGTCTGGGATCTCCTTTAGTTCAGTTAGTGATCTGGGATATGTCTGGGATCTCCTTTAGTTCAGTTAGTGATCTGGGATATGTCTGGGATCTCCTTTAGTTCAGTTAGTGATCTGGGATATGTCTGGGGTCTCCTTTAGTTCAGTTAGTGATCTGGGATATGTCTGGGATCTCCTTTAGTTCAGTTAGTGATCTGGGATATGTCTGGGATCTCCTTTAGTTCAGTTAGTGATCTGGGATATGTCTGGGATCTCCTTTAGTTCAGTTAGTGATCTGGGATATGTCTGGGGTCTCCTTTAGTTCAGTTAGTGATCTGGGATATGTCTGGGATCTCCTTTAGTTCAGTTAGTGATCTGGGATATGTCTGGGATCTCCTTTAGTTCAGTTAGTGATCTGGGATATGTCTGGGATCTCCTTTAGTTCAGTTAGTGATCTGGGATATGTCTGGGATCTCCTTTAGTTCAGTTAGTGATCTGGGATATGTCTGGGATCTCCTTTAGTTCAGTTAGTGATCTGGGATATGTCTGGGATCTCCTTTAGTTCAGTTAGTGATCTGGGATATGTCTGGGATCTCCTTTAGTTCAGTTAGTGATCTGGGATATGTCTGGGATCTCCTTTAGTTCAGTTAGTGATCTGGGATATGTCTGGGGTCTCCTTTAGTTCAGTTAGTGATCTGGGATATGTCTGGGGTCTCCTTTAGTTCAGTTAGTGATCTGGGATATGTCTGGGATCTCCTTTAGTTCAGTTAGTGATCTGGGATATGTCTGGGATCTCCTTTAGTTCAGTTAGTGATCTGGGATATGTCTGGGGTCTCCTTTAGTTCAGTTAGTGATCTGGGATATGTCTGGGATCTCCTTTAGTTCAGTTAGTGATCTGGGATATGTCTGGGATCTCCTTTAGTTCAGTTAGTGATCTGGGATATGTCTGGGATCTCCTTTAGTTCAGTTAGTGATCTGGGATATGTCTGGGATCTCCTTTAGTTCAGTTAGTGATCTGGGATATGTCTGGGATCTCCTTTAGTTCAGTTAGTGATCTGGGATATGTCTGGGGTCTCCTTTAGTTCAGTTAGTGATCTGGGATATGTCTGGGGTCTCCTTTAGTTCAGTTAGTGATCTGGGATATGTCTGGGATCTCCTTTAGTTCAGTTAGTGATCTGGGATATGTCTGGGGTCTCCTTTAGTTCAGTTAGTGATCTGGGATATGTCTGGGGTCTCCTTTAGTTCAGTTAGTGATCTGGAATTATATCTGTCTGGTATCTGTTTCTCCCTAGTTAGTGATCTGGGATATGTCTGTCTGGTATCTGCTGCTCTCTAGTTAGTGATCTGGGATATGTCTGTCTGGTATCTGCTGCTCTTTAGTTAGTGATCTGGAATTATGTCTGTCTGGTATCTGATGCTCTATATTTAGTGATCTGGTATATGTCTGGGATATGTCTGTCTGGCATCTGATGCTCTCTAGTTAGTGATCTGGGATATGTCTGTCTGGTATCTGCTGCTCTCTAGTTAGTGATCTGGGATATGTCTGGGATATGTCTGTCTGGTATCTGCTGCTCTCTAGTTAATGATCTGGGATATGTCTGGGATACGTCTGTCTGGTATCTGCTGCTCTCTAGTTAATGATCTGGGATATGTCTGGGATATGTCTGTCTGGTATCTGCTGCTCTCTAGTTAGTGATCTGGGATATGTCTGTCTGGTATCTGCTGCTCTCTAGTTAATGATCTGGGATATGTCTGGGATATGTCTGTCTGGTATCTGCTGCTCTCTAGTTAATGATCTGGGATATGTCTGGGATATGTCTGTCTGGTATCTGCTGCTCTCTAGTTAGTGATCTGGGATATGTCTGGGATATGTCTGTCTGGTATCTGCTGCTCTCTAGTTAGTGATCTGGGATATGTCTGTCTGGTATCTGCTGCTCTCTAGTTAGTGATCTGGGATATGTCTGTCTGGTATCTTCTGCTCTTTAGTTAGTGATCTGGGATATGTCTGTCTGGTATCTGCTGCTCTCTAGTTAATGATCTGGGATATGTCTGGGATACGTCTGTCTGGTATCTGCTGCTCTCTAGTTAATGATCTGGGATATGTCTGGGATATGTCTGTCTGGTATCTGCTGCTCTCTAGTTAGTGATCTGGGATATGTCTGTCTGGTATCTGCTGCTCTCTAGTTAATGATCTGGGATATGTCTGGGATATGTCTGTCTGGTATCTGCTGCTCTCTAGTTAATGATCTGGGATATGTCTGGGATATGTCTGTCTGGTATCTGCTGCTCTCTAGTTAATGATCTGGGATATGTCTGGGATATGTCTGTCTGGTATCTGCTGCTCTCTAGTTAGTGATCTGGGATATGTCTGTCTGGTATCTGCTGCTCTCTAGTTAGTGATCTGGGATATGTCTGTCTGGTATCTTCTGCTCTTTAGTTAGTGATCTGGGATATGTCTGGGATATGTGTATCTGGTATCTGCTGCTCGCCAGTTAGTGGTCTGGGATATGTCTGGGATATGTCTGTCTGGCATCTGCTGCTCTTTAGTTAGTGATCTGGGATATGTCTGTCTGGCATCTGCTGCTCTCTAGTTAGTGATTTGTGGAATTTTGGGGTCTTTTATTAGGATGCCCATTATCTGTTGCAGCAGTTACTCTTCTTTAGGTCCACACAAAGCATGAAACATGACATAATACAGAACGGTAATAGACAAGAACAGCTCAAGGTCAGAAAGCTGAAATATCACATTTCCGTAACTATTCACACTATTTGCTCAGTACTTTGTTGAAGCACCTTTAGCAGCGATTACAGCCTCAAGTCTTCTTTGGTGCTTCAACCTTAGCACACCTGTTGTTGAGGAGATTCTCCCAATCTTCTCTGCAGATCCTCTAAAGCTCTGTCAGGTTGGATGGGGAGCGTTGCTGCACAGCTATTTTCTGGTCTCTCCAGAGATGTTTGATCGGGTTCAAGTCCGGACTCTGGCTGGGCCACTCAAGGACATTCAAAGACTTGTCCCAAAGCCACTCCTGTGTTTTCTTGGGTGTGTGCCGATGGTCATTGTCCTGTTGGAAGGTGAACCTTCACCCCAGGTTGAGGTCCTGAGCACTCTGCAACAGGTTTTCATTAAGGATCTCTCTGTATTTGTCTCTGTTCATCTTTTTCTCGATCCTGACTAGTCTCCCAGTCCCTGCCGCTGAAAAATATCCCCACACCATGATATCGCCACCCCCATGCTTCACCGTAGGGATGATGCCAGGTTTCCTCCAGACATGATGCTTCCCATTCAGGCTAAATAGTTCAATCTTGGTTTCATCAGACCAGATAATCTTATTTCTCATGGTCTGAGAGTCCTTTAGGGCCTTTTGGAAAACTCCAAGTGGGCTGTCTTGTGCCTTTTAATAAGGAGTGGTTCCGTCTGGCCAATCTACCAAAAAGGCCTGATTGGTGGAGTGCTGCAGAGATTGTTGTCCTTCTGGTAGGTTCTCCCATCTCCGCAGAGGAACTCTGCAGCTCTATCAGAGTGACCATCAGGTTATTGTTCACCTCCCTGACCAAGGCCCTTCTCCCCTGATTGCTCAGTTTGGCCGGGAGGCCAGTTCTAGGAAGAGTCTTGGTGGGTCAAAACTTTTTTCTATTTATGAATGATGATGCCATTTATGAGGCCACTGTGTTCTTGGGGATATTCAATGCTGCAGACATTTTTGGTACCCTTCCCCAGATCTGTGCCTCGACACAATCCTGTACCGAATTTCTACGGACAATTCCTTCGACCTCATGGCCTTGTTTTTGCTTTGACATGCGCTGTCAACTGTGGGACCTTATATAGACAGGTGTGTGCCTTTCTAAATCATGTCCATTCAATTGAATTTACCACAGGTGAACTCCAATCAAGTTGTAGAAATACCTCAAGGATGATCAATGGAAACAGGATGCACCTGAGCTAAATTTCGAGTCTCATAGCAGGGTCTGAATACTTATTTAAATAATCAATACAAAAAAAATGTACGTTTCTTTAAAAATAAAAATGTCTAGAAACCTATTTTTGCTCTGTCATTGTGGGGTATTGTGTATAGATTGTACAGTACGAGTCAAAAAATTTGGATACATCAACTCAAGGGTTTTTCTTTATTTTATAATTTTCTACATTGTAGAATAATAGTGAGGACATTGAAACTATGAAATAACACGTATGGAATCTTGTAGTAACCAAAAAAGTGTTCAACAAATCAGAATATATTTTATATTCTTCAAAGTAGCCACCCTTTGCCTTGATGACAGCTTTGCACCCTCTTGGCATTCTCTCAACCAGCTTCACCTGGAATTATTTTCAACAGTCTTGAAGGAGTTCCCACATTGTTGGCTGCTTTTCCTTCATTCTCCGGTCCAACTCATCCCAAACAATCTCAATTGGGTTGAGGTCGGCTGATTGTGGAGACCAGGTGATCTGATGCAGCACTCCATCACTCTCCTTCTTGGTTAAATAGCCCTTACACAGCCTGGAGGTGTGTTGGGTCATTGTCCTGTTGAAAAACAAATGATAGTCCCATTAAGCGCAAACCAGATGGCAGGGTGTATCGCTGCAGAATGCTGCGGTAGCCATGCTGTTTAAGTTTGCCTTGAATTCTAGATAAATCACAGGCAGTGTCACCAGTAAAGCACCCCCACACCATCACACCTCCTCCTCCATGCTTCACACATGCAGAGATCATGCGTTCAACTACTCTGCATCTCACAAAGACACGGCGGTTGGAACCAAAAATCTCAAATTTGGACTCATCAGACCTAAGAACGTCCATTGCTTATGTTTCTTTTGCCCAAGAAAGTCTCTTCTTCTTATTGGTGTCCTTTAGTAGTGTTTTCTTTACAGCAATTCAACCATGAAGACCTGATTCACACTGTCTTCTCTGAACAGTTGATGTTGAGATGTGTCTGTTACTTGAACTCTGCGAAGCCTTTATTTGGGCTGCAATCTGAGGCTGGTAACTAATGAACTTATCCTCTGCAGCAGAGGTAACTCTGGGTCTTCCTTTCCTGTGGTGGTCCTCATGAGAGCCAGGTTCATCATAGGGCTTGATGGTTTTTACAACTGCACTGGAATAAACTTTTAAAGGTGTTGAAATGTTCCAGACTGACCTTCATATCTTAAAACGACTTGACGCCTCACAAACCCGGATCCGGGATCCCCCCCATTACAAAAGCTGACTAGCATAGCCTAGCCGAAAAGTTACAGGGATATCATAAAATAAAATGTTCATGAAATCACAAGTCCAAGACACCAAATGAAAAGATACAGATCTTGTGATTCAAGCCATCATCTCTGATTTTTAAAATGTTTTACAGGGAATACACAATATGTAAATCTATTAGCTAACCACGTTAGCAAAAGACAACAATTTTCTTACTCCACCATTTTCTTACTGCATCAGTAGCTATCACAAATTCGACCAAATAAAGATATAAATAGCCACTAACCAAGAAACAAACCTCATCAGATGACAGTCTGATAACATATTTATGGTATAGGATAGGTTTTGTTAGAAAATGTGCATATTTCAGGTATAAATCATAGTTTACAATTGCAGCCCCCATCACAACTATCACTAAAATGACTAGAATAACTACAGAGACCATCGTGTAATAGCTAATTACTCATCATAACACATTTCTTAAAAATACACAGCGTACAGCAATTGAAAGACACAGATCTTGTGAATCAAGACAATATTTCAGATTTTCTAAGTGTTTTACAGCGAAAACACAATATAGCGTTATCTTAGCTTACTACAAGTCAGTCACACAGCAGCATTGATTCAAGCCAAAAATAGCAATAACGTTATAAACTACCAAACGCTATTAATTTTTTCACTAACCTTCTCAGAATTCTTCAGATGACAGTCCTGTAACATCATATTACACAATGCATATAGTTTGTTCGAAAATATGCATATTTATCCGCACAATTCGTGGTTACACAAAGTGTTTAGTGGGCAAAAAATCAAGGAATCTGTCCGGCGCCATTTTGGAAAGGCACCTAATCTTATCGAAAACTATTCATAAACTTGACTAAAAAAATACAGGTTGGACAGCAATTGAAAGACAAATTAGTTCTTAATGCAATCGCTGAATTACATTTTTAAAATGAACCTTACTGCGCAATACTGGGTACAATACAGGGTGCGATAGCGCAACGCTACACGGAAAATAATGGCGTCTAATACATTTTTCTTTTTCAACAGAACAACGTTTTATCAGCATAAATAGTACTTACTATTAGCTGAACTCCCATCAGAATCTTGGGGAAGGTGTCCGTTGGCCAAAAGAATCGCTGCTGGGTTGGAGAATGTTTCCCTCGACGTTGCAATTAGCAGTACACAATGGCATTCGAGAGAGAGACACCCAAGTTTCTACAGCGCCATGGAAATAAATACCTGAAAATCGCAATATACTGACATAAACTGGTATAATTCGGTTCAAAATAACACGATTATGATGTCTTTAAAGCCTAGAGCGAATAAAAACAGAGCTGGATACATCTAGGAGCTAAAACCAGAGGTTCTAAAAAGACATGCCAAGAGCCTTTCTGCGTCAGCGCGAAGTCCCAAAAGGCCGGACGCCTCGGTTCCAACCAATTTATTAACTTTGGGAACTACGTAGAGACGCCATTTCTACTCTCCCTATTCGCTAACAGCCAGGGGAAGGCGTATGCAGTGCATCTCAACCAATAGAAGACAGGCAAAGTTAAAGACAGGTCTCAGAGCAGATGATAAAATTTGCCATTCTCACACAGACATAGGAAAAGTGCTCTAAGTCGAGTTCTGTTTCACTTACAGACATAATTCCAACGGTTTTAGAAACTAGAGAGTGTTTTCTATCCAATATTAATAATAATATGCATATTGTATGAGCAAGAATTGAGTACGAGGCCGTTTACATTGGGTACACATTTGTGCTATGTCGAAATGGCACCCCCCTAGTGGCAAGAAATGACGGACTGTCATTTCTCTTTGTTTATTTGAGCTGTGCTTGCCATAATATGGACTTGGTGTTTTACTAAATAGGGCTATCTTCTGTATACCTTGTCACAACACAAGTGTTTTTTATTTTATTACATTTTTTATTTTGCTAGGCAAGTCAGTTAAGAACAAATTCCTATTTACGGTGACGGCCTTTGCCTTCCGTCCTGCTACCTAATGTTCAATCGCTGGAGAATAAATGGGACAGTGGGTAAACTGCCTTGTTCAGGGGCAGAACGACAGATTTTTACCTTGTCAGCTTGGGGATTCGATCTAGCAACCTTTCGGTTACTGGCACAATGCTCTAACCACTAGGCTACCTGCCGCCCCTGATGAACTTTTAACGAGGCACACCTGTTAATTGAAATGCATTCCAGATGACTACCTCATGAAGCTGGTTGAGAGAATGCCAAGAGTGTGCAAATCTGTCATCAAGGCAAAGGGTGGCTACTTTAAAGAATGTCAAATAGAAAATATATCTTGATTTGTTTAACACTTTTTTGGTTACTACATGATACCATATCTCTTATTTCATAGTTTTGATGTCTTCACTATTATTATACAATGTATAATAAAGAATAAAAGAAAATAGTAAAAATAAAGAAAAACCCTGGAATGAACTTTTAACTGGTACTGTATATACTGGCATATACTCGTACACATCAGATACTGTTATCTGCAAACAGTAACAATACTGTGTGCTGTAAAACAGATGTGGACTCAAAGCCTCTGTTGCAGCTCTCCTCTCACAATAACCTGAGTCTGATAGGGTCCACTCCCCCATCTCAATGATGTCATAGCTCCGACCAGGGAACATGAACCTGCTGGCAATACATGTCTCCACTGGCCAGTCAGAGAGCCGACCCACAGCAGCTGGCCAATCAGAAAGCAGTCACGGTTGGACAGGAGGTTCAATGGGATCAGAAACCTGATCTGCTGTTTTAGCT
>NC_074692.1:49310919-49398419 GCF_029448725.1 Salvelinus fontinalis
GTCCTGTTAGAATCAGAGCAGGTGGTCAGTCCTGTTAGAATCAGAGCAGGAGGTCAGTCCTGTTAGAATCAGAGCAGGTGGTCAGTCCTGTTAGAATCAGAGCAGGAGGTCAGACCTGTTAGAATCAGAGCAGGTGGTCAGTAATGTTAGAATCAGAGCAGGAGGTCAGTCCTGTTAGCGTTATAATCAGAGCAGGTGGTCAGTCCTGTTAGAATCAGAGCAGGTGGTCAGTCCTGTTAGAGTCAGTGCTGGCGGTCAGTCCTTTTAGAATCAGAGCAGGTGGTCAGTCCTGTTAGAATCAGAGCAGGTGGTCAGTCCTGTTAGGATCAGAGCAGGTGGTCAGTCCTGTTAGAATCAGAGCAGGTGGTCAGTCCTGTTAGAATCAGAGCAGGTGGTCAGTCCTGTTAGAATCAGAGCAGGTGGTCAGTCCTGTTAGAATCAGAGCAGGTGGTCAGTCCTGTTAGAATCAGAGCAGGTGGTCAGTCCTGTTAGAATCAGAGCAGGTGGTCAGTCCTGTTAGAATCAGAGGAGGTGGTCAGTCCTGTTAGAATCAGAGCAGGTGGTCAGTCCTGTTAGAATCAGAGCAGGTGGTCAGTCCTGTTAGAATCAGAGCAGGTGGTCAGTCCTGTTAGGGTTAGAATCAGAGCAGGTGGTCTGTCCTGTTAGAATCAGAGCAGGTGGTCAGTCCTGTTAGAATCAGAGCAGGTGGTCAGTCCTGTTAGTGTCAGAGCAGGTGGTCAGTCCTGTTAGAATCAGAGCAGGTGGTCAGTCCTGTTAGGGTTAGAATCAGAGCAGGTGGTCAGTCCTGTTAGAATCAGAGCAGGTGGTCAGTCCTGTTAGGGTTAGAATCAGAGCAGGTGGTCAGTCCTGTTAGGGTTAGAATCAGAGCAGGTGGTCAGTCCTGTTAGAATCAGAGCAGGTGGTCAGTCCTGTTAGAGTCAGAGCAGGTTGTCAGTCCTGTTAGAATCAGAGCAGGTGGTCAGTCCTGTTAGGGTTAGAATCAGAGCAGGTGGTCAGTCCTGTTATAATCAGAGGAGGTGGTCAGTCCTGTTAGAATCAGAGCAGGTGGTCAGTCCTGTTAGAATCAGAGCAGGTGGTCAGTCCTGTTAGAATCAGAGCAGGTGGTCAGTCCTGTTAGAATCAGAGCAGGTGGTCAGTCCTGTTATAATCAGAGCAGGTGGTCAGTCCTGTTAGAATCAGAGGAGGTGGTCAGTCCTGTTAGAATCAGAGCAGGTGGTCAGTCCTGTTAGAATCAGAGCAGGTGGTCAGTCCTGTTAGAATCAGAGCAGGTGGTCAGTCCTGTTAGAATCAGAGCAGGTGGTCAGTCCTGTTAGAACTAGAGCAGGTGGTCAGTCCTGTTAGAATCAGAGCAGGTGGTCAGTCCTGTTAGAATCAGAGCAGGTGGTCAGTCCTGTTAGGGTTAGAATCAGAGCAGGTGGTCAGTCCTGTTAGAATCAGAGCAGGTGGTCAGTCCTGTTAGAATCAGAGCAGGTGGTCAGTCCTGTTAGAATCAGAGCAGGTGGTCAGTCCTGTTAGAATCAGAGCAGGTGGTCAGTCCTGTTAGAATCAGAGCAGGTGGTCAGTCCTGTTAGAATCAGAGCAGGTGGTCAGTCCTGTTAGAACTAGAGCAGTTGGTCAGTCCTGTTAGAATCAGAGCAGGTGGTCAGTCCTGTTAGAATCAGAGCAGGTGGTCAGTCCTGTTAGGGTTAGAATCAGAGCAGGTGGTCAGTCCTGTTAGAATCAGAGCAGGTGGTCAGTCCTGTTAGAATCAGAGCAGGTGGTCAGTCCTGTTAGAATCAGAGCAGGTGGTCAGTCCTGTTAGAGTCAGAGCAGGTGGTCAGTCCTGTTAGAATCAGAGCAGGTGGTCAGTCCTGTTAGAATCAGAGCAGGTGGTCAGTCCTGTTAGAATCAGAGCAGGTGGTCAGTCCTGTTAGAACTAGAGCAGGTGGTCAGTCCTGTTAGAATCAGAGCAGGTTGTCAGTCCTGTTAGAATCAGAGCAGGTGGTCAGTCCTGTTAGGGTTAGAATCAGAGCAGGTGGTCAGTCCTGTTAGAATCAGAGCAGGTGGTCAGTCCTGTTAGAATCAGAGCAGGTGGTCAGTCCTGTTAGAGTCAGAGCAGGTGGTCAGTCCTGATAGAATCAGAGCAGGTGGTCAGTCCTGATAGAATCAGAGCAGGTGGTCAGTCCTGTTAGAATCAGAGCAGGTGGTCAGTCCTGTTAGAATCAGAGCAGGTGGTCAGTCCTGTTAGAATCAGAGCAGGAGGTCAGTCCTGTTAGAATCAGAGCAGGTGGTCAGTCCTGTTAGAATCAGAGCAGGAGGTCAGTCCTGTTAGCGTTAGAATCAGAGCAGGTGGTCAGTCCTGTTAGAATCAGAGCAGGTGGTCAGTCCTGTTAGAATCAGAGCAGGAGGTCAGTCCTGTTAGAATCAGAGCAGGTGGTCAGTCCTGTTAGAATCAGAGCAGGAGGTCAGACCTGTTAGAATCAGAGCAGGTGGTCAGTAATGTTAGAATCAGAGCAGGAGGTCAGTCCTGTTAGCGTTATAATCAGAGCAGGTGGTCAGTCCTGTTAGAATCAGAGCAGGTGGTCAGTCCTGTTAGAGTCAGTGCTGGCGGTCAGTCCTTTTAGAATCAGAGCAGGTGGTCAGTCCTGTTAGAATCAGAGCAGGTGGTCAGTCCTGTTAGGATCAGAGCAGGTGGTCAGTCCTGTTAGAATCAGAGCAGGTGGTCAGTCCTGTTAGAATCAGAGCAGGTGGTCAGTCCTGTTAGAATCAGAGCAGGTGGTCAGTCCTGTTAGAATCAGAGCAGGTGGTCAGTCCTGTTAGAATCAGAGCAGGTGGTCAGTCCTGTTAGAATCAGAGCAGGTGGTCAGTCCTGTTAGAATCAGAGGAGGTGGTCAGTCCTGTTAGAATCAGAGCAGGTGGTCAGTCCTGTTAGTATCAGAGCAGGTGGTCAGTCCTGTTAGAATCAGAGCAGGTGGTCAGTCCTGTTAGGGTTAGAATCAGAGCAGGTGGTCAGTCCTGTTAGAATCAGAGCAGGTGGTCAGTCCTGTTAGAATCAGAGCAGGTGGTCAGTCCTGTTAGGGTTAGAATCAGAGCAGGTGGTCAGTCCTGTTAGGGTTAGAATCAGAGCAGGTGGTCAGTCCTGTTAGAATCAGAGCAGGTGGTCAGTCCTGTTAGAGTCAGAGCAGGTTGTCAGTCCTGTTAGAATCAGAGCAGGTGGTCAGTCCTGTTAGGGTTAGAATCAGAGCAGGTGGTCAGTCCTGTTATAATCAGAGGAGGTGGTCAGTCCTGTTAGAATCAGAGCAGGTGGTCAGTCCTGTTAGAATCAGAGCAGGTGGTCAGTCCTGTTAGAATCAGAGCAGGTGGTCAGTCCTGTTAGAATCAGAGCAGGTGGTCAGTCCTGTTATAATCAGAGCAGGTGGTCAGTCCTGTTAGAATCAGAGCAGGTGGTCAGTCCTGTTAGAATCAGAGCAGGTGGTCAGTCCTGTTAGAATCAGAGCAGGTGGTCAGTCCTGTTAGAATCAGAGCAGGTGGTCAGTCCTGTTAGAATCAGAGCAGGTGGTCAGTCCTGTTAGAACTAGAGCAGGTGGTCAGTCCTGTTAGAATCAGAGCAGGTGGTCAGTCCTGTTAGAATCAGAGCAGGTGGTCAGTCCTGTTAGGGTTAGAATCAGAGCAGGTGGTCAGTCCTGTTAGAATCAGAGCAGGTGGTCAGTCCTGTTAGAATCAGAGCAGGTGGTCAGTCCTGTTAGAGTCAGAGCAGGTGGTCAGTCCTGATAGAATCAGAGCAGGTGGTCAGTCCTGATAGAATCAGAGCAGGTGGTCAGTCCTGTTAGAATCAGAGCAGGTGGTCAGTCCTGTTAGAATCAGAGCAGGTGGTCAGTCCTGTTAGAATCAGAGCAGGTGGTCAGTCCTGTTAGAATCAGAGCAGGTGGTCAGTCCTGTTAGGGTTAGAATCAGAGCAGGTGGTCAGTCCTGTTAAAATCAGAGGAGGTGGTCAGTCCTGTTAGAATCAGAGCAGGTGGTCAGTCCTGTTAGAATCAGAGCAGGTGGTCAGTCCTGTTAGAATCAGAGCAGGTGGTCAGTCCTGTTAGAATCAGAGCAGGTGGTCAGTCCTGTTATAATCAGAGCAGGTGGTCAGTCCTGTTAGAATCAGAGCAGGTGGTCAGTCCTGTTAGAATCAGAGCAGGTGGTCAGTCCTGTTAGAATCAGAGCAGGTGGTCAGTCCTGTTAGAATCAGAGCAGGTGGTCAGTCCTGTTAGAATCAGAGCAGGTGGTCAGTCCTGTTAGAACTAGAGCAGTTGGTCAGTCCTGTTAGAATCAGAGCAGGTGGTCAGTCCTGTTAGAATCAGAGCAGGTGGTCAGTCCTGTTAGGGTTAGAATCAGAGCAGGTGGTCAGTCCTGTTAGAATCAGAGCAGGTGGTCAGTCCTGTTAGAATCAGAGCAGGTGGTCAGTCCTGTTAGAATCAGAGCAGGTGGTCAGTCCTGTTAGAGTCAGAGCAGGTGGTCAGTCCTGTTAGAATCAGAGCAGGTGGTCAGTCCTGTTAGAATCAGAGCAGGTGGTCAGTCCTGTTAGAATCAGAGCAGGTGGTCAGTCCTGTTAGAACTAGAGCAGGTGGTCAGTCCTGTTAGAATCAGAGCAGGTTGTCAGTCCTGTTAGAATCAGAGCAGGTGGTCAGTCCTGTTAGGGTTAGAATCAGAGCAGGTGGTCAGTCCTGTTAGAATCAGAGCAGGTGGTCAGTCCTGTTAGAATCAGAGCAGGTGGTCAGTCCTGTTAGAGTCAGAGCAGGTGGTCAGTCCTGATAGAATCAGAGCAGGTGGTCAGTCCTGATAGAATCAGAGCAGGTGGTCAGTCCTGTTAGAATCAGAGCAGGTGGTCAGTCCTGTTAGAATCAGAGCAGGTGGTCAGTCCTGTTAGAATCAGAGCAGGAGGTCAGTCCTGTTAGAATCAGAGCAGGTGGTCAGTCCTGTTAGAATCAGAGCAGGAGGTCAGTCCTGTTAGCGTTAGAATCAGAGCAGGTGGTCAGTCCTGTTAGAATCAGAGCAGGTGGTCAGTCCTGTTAGAATCAGAGCAGGAGGTCAGTCCTGTTAGAATCAGAGCAGGTGGTCAGTCCTGTTAGAATCAGAGCAGGAGGTCAGACCTGTTAGAATCAGAGCAGGTGGTCAGTAATGTTAGAATCAGAGCAGGAGGTCAGTCCTGTTAGCGTTATAATCAGAGCAGGTGGTCAGTCCTGTTAGAATCAGAGCAGGTGGTCAGTCCTGTTAGAGTCAGTGCTGGCGGTCAGTCCTTTTAGAATCAGAGCAGGTGGTCAGTCCTGTTAGAATCAGAGCAGGTGGTCAGTCCTGTTAGGATCAGAGCAGGTGGTCAGTCCTGTTAGAATCAGAGCAGGTGGTCAGTCCTGTTAGAATCAGAGCAGGTGGTCAGTCCTGTTAGAATCAGAGCAGGTGGTCAGTCCTGTTAGAATCAGAGCAGGTGGTCAGTCCTGTTAGAATCAGAGCAGGTGGTCAGTCCTGTTAGAATCAGAGCAGGTGGTCAGTCCTGTTAGAATCAGAGGAGGTGGTCAGTCCTGTTAGAATCAGAGCAGGTGGTCAGTCCTGTTAGAATCAGAGCAGGTGGTCAGTCCTGTTAGAATCAGAGCAGGTGGTCAGTCCTGTTAGGGTTAGAATCAGAGCAGGTGGTCTGTCCTGTTAGAATCAGAGCAGGTGGTCAGTCCTGTTAGAATCAGAGCAGGTGGTCAGTCCTGTTAGAATCAGAGCAGGTGGTCAGTCCTGTTAGAATCAGAGCAGGTGGTCAGTCCTGTTAGGGTTAGAATCAGAGCAGGTGGTCAGTCCTGTTAGAATCAGAGCAGGTGGTCAGTCCTGTTAGAATCAGAGCAGGTGGTCAGTCCTGTTAGGGTTAGAATCAGAGCAGGTGGTCAGTCCTGTTAGGGTTAGAATCAGAGCAGGTGGTCAGTCCTGTTAGAATCAGAGCAGGTGGTCAGTCCTGTTAGAGTCAGAGCAGGTGGTCAGTCCTGTTAGAATCAGAGCAGGTGGTCAGTCCTGTTAGGGTTAGAACCATAGCAGGTGGTCAGTCCTGTTAGAATCAGAGCAGGTGGTCAGTCCTGTTAGGGTTAGAATCAGAGCAGGTGGTCAGTCCTGTTAGAATCAGAGCAGGTGGTCAGTCCTGTTAGGGTTAGAATCAGAGGAGGCGGTCAGTCCTGTTAGGATCAGAGCAGGTGGTCAGTCCTGTTAGAATCAGAGCAGGTGGTCAGTCCTGTTAGAATCAGAGCAGGTGGTCAGTCCTGTTAGAATCAGAGCAGGTGGTCAGTCCTGTTAGAATCAGAGCAGGTGGTCAGTCCTGTTAGAATCAGAGCAGGTTGTCAGTCCTGTTAGAATCAGAGCAGGTGGTCAGTCCTGTTAGGGTTAGAATCAGAGCAGGTGGTCAGTCCTGTTAGAATCAGAGCAGGTGGTCAGTCCTGTTAGAATCAGAGCAGGTGGTCAGTCCTGTTAGAGTCAGAGCAGGTGGTCAGTCCTGATAGAATCAGAGCAGGTGGTCAGTCCTGATAGAATCAGAGCAGGTGGTCAGTCCTGTTAGAATCAGAGCAGGTGGTCAGTCCTGTTAGAATCAGAGCAGGTGGTCAGTCCTGTTAGAATCAGAGCAGGAGGTCAGTCCTGTTAGCGTTAGAATCAGAGCAGGTGGTCAGTCCTGTTAGAATCAGAGCAGGTGGTCAGTCCTGTTAGAATCAGAGCAGGAGGTCAGTCCTGTTAGAATCAGAGCAGGTGGTCAGTCCTGTTAGAATCAGAGCAGGAGGTCAGTCCTGTTAGAATCAGAGCAGGTGGTCAGTCCTGTTAGAATCAGAGCAGGAGGTCAGTCCTGTTAGCGTTATAATCAGAGCAGGTGGTCAGTCCTGTTAGAATCAGAGCAGGTGGTCAGTCCTGTTAGAGTCAGAGCAGGCGGTCAGTCCTGTTAGAATCAGAGCAGGTGGTCAGTCCTGTTAGAATCAGAGCAGGTGGTCAGTCCTGTTAGGATCAGAGCAGGTGGTCAGTCCTGTTAGAATCAGAGCAGGTGGTCAGTCCTTTTAGAATCAGAGCAGGTGGTCAGTCCTGTTAGAATCAGAGCAGGTGGTCAGTCCTGTTAGAATCAGAGGAGGTGGTCAGTCCTGTTAGAATCAGAGCAGGTGGTCAGTCCTGTTAGAATCAGAGCAGGTGGTCAGTCCTGTTAGAATCAGAGGAGGTGGTCAGTCCTGTTAGAATCAGAGCAGGTGGTCAGTCCTGTTAGAATCAGAGCAGGTGGTCAGTCCTGTTAGAATCAGAGCAGGTGGTCAGTCCTGTTAGGGTTAGAATCAGAGCAGGTGGTCAGTCCTGTTAGAATCAGAGCAGGTGGTCAGTCCTGTTAGGGTCAGAGCAGGTGGTCAGTCCTGTTAGAATCAGAGCAGGTGGTCAGTCCTGTTAGGGTTAGAATCAGAGCAGGTGGTCAGTCCTGTTAGAATCAGAGCAGGTGGTCAGTCCTGTTAGGGTTAGAATCAGAGCAGGTGGTCAGTCCTGTTAGAATCAGAGCAGGTGGTCAGTCCTGTTAGGGTTAGAATCAGAGGAGGCGGTCAGTCCTGTTAGGATCAGAGCAGGTGGTCAGTCCTGTTAGAATCAGAGCAGGTGGTCAGTCCTGTTAGAATCAGAGCAGGTGGTCAGTCCTGTTAGAATCAGAGCAGGTGGTCAGTCCTGTTAGAATCAGAGCAGGTGGTCAGTCCTGTTAGAACTAGAGCAGGTGGTCAGTCCTGTTAGAATCAGAGCAGGTTGTCAGTCCTGTTAGAATCAGAGCAGGTGGTCAGTCCTGTTAGGGTTAGAATCAGAGCAGGTGGTCAGTCCTGTTAGAATCAGAGCAGGTGGTCAGTCCTGTTAGAATCAGAGCAGGTGGTCAGTCCTGTTAGAGTCAGAGCAGGTGGTCAGTCCTGATAGAATCAGAGCAGGTGGTCAGTCCTGATAGAATCAGAGCAGGTGGTCAGTCCTGTTAGAATCAGAGCAGGTGGTCAGTCCTGTTAGAATCAGAGCAGGTGGTCAGTCCTGTTAGAATCAGAGCAGGAGGTCAGTCCTGTTAGAATCAGAGCAGGTGGTCAGTCCTGTTAGAATCAGAGCAGGAGGTCAGTCCTGTTAGCGTTAGAATCAGAGCAGGTGGTCAGTCCTGTTAGAATCAGAGCAGGTGGTCAGTCCTGTTAGAATCAGAGCAGGAGGTCAGTCCTGTTAGAATCAGAGCAGGTGGTCAGTCCTGTTAGAATCAGAGCAGGAGGTCAGTCCTGTTAGAATCAGAGCAGGTGGTCAGTCCTGTTAGAATCAGAGCAGGAGGTCAGTCCTGTTAGCGTTATAATCAGAGCAGGTGGTCAGTCCTGTTAGAATCAGAGCAGGTGGTCAGTCCTGTTAGAGTCAGAGCAGGCGGTCAGTCCTGTTAGAATCAGAGCAGGTGGTCAGTCCTGTTAGAATCAGAGCAGGTGGTCAGTCCTGTTAGGATCAGAGCAGGTGGTCAGTCCTGTTAGAATCAGAGCAGGTGGTCAGTCCTGTTAGAATCAGAGCAGGTGGTCAGTCCTGTTAGAATCAGAGCAGGTGGTCAGTCCTGTTAGAATCAGAGGAGGTGGTCAGTCCTGTTAGAATCAGAGCAGGTGGTCAGTCCTGTTAGAATCAGAGCAGGTGGTCAGTCCTGTTAGAATCAGAGGAGGTGGTCAGTCCTGTTAGAATCAGAGCAGGTGGTCAGTCCTGTTAGATTCAGAGCAGGTGGTCAGTCCTGTTAGAATCAGAGCAGGTGGTCAGTCCTGTTAGGGTTAGAATCAGAGCAGGTGGTCTGTCCTGTTAGAATCAGAGCAGGTGGTCAGTCCTGTTAGAATCAGAGCAGGTGGTCAGTCCTGTTAGAATCAGAGCAGGTGGTCAGTCCTGTTAGAATCAGAGCAGGTGGTCAGTCCTGTTAGGGTTAGAATCAGAGCAGGTGGTCAGTCCTGTTAGAATCAGAGCAGGTGGTCAGTCCTGTTAGAATCAGAGCAGGTGGTCAGTCCTGTTAGGGTTAGAATCAGAGCAGGTGGTCAGTCCCGTTAGGGTTAGAATCAGAGCAGGTGGTCAGTCCTGTTAGAATCAGAGCAGGTGGTCAGTCCTGTTAGAGTCAGAGCAGGTGGTCAGTCCTGTTAGAATCAGAGCAGGTGGTCAGTCCTGTTAGGGTTAGAATCAGAGCAGGTGGTCAGTCCTGTTAGAATCAGAGCAGGTGGTCAGTCCTGTTAGGGTTAGAATCAGAGCAGGTGGTCAGTCCTGTTAGAATCAGAGCAGGTGGTCAGTCCTGTTAGGGTTAGAATCAGAGGAGGCGGTCAGTCCTGTTAGGATCAGAGCAGGTGGTCAGTCCTGTTAGAATCAGAGCAGGTGGTCAGTCCTGTTAGAATCAGAGCAGGTGGTCAGTCCTGTTAGAATCAGAGCAGGTGGTCAGTCCTGTTAGAATCAGAGCAGGTGGTCAGTCCTGATAGAATCAGAGCAGGTGGTCAGTCCTGTTAGAATCAGAGCAGGTGGTCAGTCCTGTTAGAATCAGAGCAGGTGGTCAGTCTTGTTAGTATCAGAGGAGGTGGTCAGTCCTTTTAGAATCAGAGCAGGTGGTCAGTCCTGTTAGAATCAGAGCAGGTGGTCAGTCCTGTTAGAATCAGAGCAGGTGGTCAGTCCTGTTAGAATCAGAGCAGGAGGTCAGTCCTGTTAGAATCAGAGCAGGTGGTCAGTCCTGTTAGAATCAGAGCAGGAGGTCAGTCCTGTTAGAATCAGAGCAGGTGGTCAGTCCTGTTAGAATCAGAGCAAGAGGTCAGTCCTGTTAGCGTTATAATCAGAGCAGGTGGTCAGTCCTGTTAGAATCAGAGCAGGTGGTCAGTCCTGTTAGAATCAGAGCAGGCGGTCAGTCCTGTTAGAATCAGAGCAGGTGGTCAGTCCTGTTAGAATCAGAGCAGGCGGTCAGTCCTGTTAGGATCAGAGCAGGTGGTCAGTCCTGTTAGAATCAGAGCAGGTGGTCAGTCCTGTTAGAATCAGAGCAGGTGGTCAGTCCTGTTAGAATCAGAGCAGGTGGTCAGTCCTGTTAGAATCAGAGCAGGTGGTCAGTCCTGTTAGAATCAGAGCAGGTGGTCAGTCCTGTTAGAATCAGAGCAGGTGGTCAGTCCTGTTAGAATCAGAGGAGGTGGTCAGTCCTGTTAGAATCAGAGCAGGTGGTCAGTCCTGTTAGAATCAGAGCAGGTGGTCAGTACTGTTAGAATCAGAGCAGGTGGTCAGTCCTGTTAGGGTTAGAATCAGAGCAGGTGGTCTGTCCTGTTAGAATCAGAGCAGGTGGTCAGTCCTGTTAGAATCAGAGCAGGTGGTCAGTCCTGTTAGAATCAGAGCAGGTGGTCAGTCCTGTTAGAATCAGAGCAGGTGGTCAGTCCTGTTAGGGTTAGAATCAGAGCAGGTGGTCAGTCCTGTTAGAATCAGAGCAGGTGGTCAGTCCTGTTAGAATCAGAGCAGGTGGTCAGTCCTGTTAGGGTTAGAATCAGAGCAGGTGGTCAGTCCTGTTAGGGTTAGAATCAGAGCAGGTGGTCAGTCCTGTTAGAATCAGAGCAGGTGGTCAGTCCTGTTAGAGTCAGAGCAGGTGGTCAGTCCTGTTAGAATTAGAGCAGGTGGTCAGTCCTGTTAGGGTTAGAATCAGAGCAGGTGGTTAGTCCTGTTAGAATCAGAGCAGGTGGTCAGTCCTGTTAGGGTTAGAATCAGAGCAGGTGGTCAGTCCTGTTAGAATCAGAGCAGGTGGTCAGTCCTGTTAGGGTTAGAATCAGAGGAGGCGGTCAGTCCTGTTAGGATCAGAGCAGGTGGTCAGTCCTGTTAGAATCAGAGCAGGTGGTCAGTCCTGTTAGAATCAGAGCAGGTGGTCAGTCCTGTTAGAATCAGAGCAGGAGGTCAGTCCTGTTAGAATCAGAGCAGGTGGTCAGTCCTGTTAGAATCAGAGCAGGTGGTCAGTCCTGATAGAATCAGAGCAGGTGGTCAGTCCTGTTAGAATCAGAGCAGGTGGTCAGTCCTGTTAGAATCAGAGCAGGTGGTCAGTCCTGTTAGTATCAGAGGAGGTGGTCAGTCCTTTTAGAATCAGAGCAGGTGGTCAGTCCTGTTAGAATCAGAGCAGGTGGTCAGTCCTGTTAGAATCAGAGCAGGTGGTCAGTCCTGTTAGAATCAGAGCAGGTGGTCAGTCCTGTTAGAATCAGAGCAGGTGGTCAGTCCTGTTAGAATCAGAGCAGGAGGTCAGTCCTGTTAGAATCAGAGCAGGTGGTCAGTCCTGTTAGATTCAGAGCAGGTGGTCAGTCCTGTTAGAATCAGAGCAGGTCGTCAGTCCTGTTAGAATCAGAGCAGGAGGTCAGTCCTGTTAGATTCAGAGCAGGTGGTCAGTCCTGTTAGCGTTAGAATCAGAGCAGGTGGTCAGTCCTGTTAGATTCAGAGCAGGTGGTCAGTCCTGTTAGGGTTAGAATCAGAGCAGGTGGTCAGTCCTGTTAGAATCAGAGCAGGAGGTCAGTCCTGTTAGCGTTAGAATCAGAGCAGGTGGTCAGTCCTGTTAGAATCAGAGCAGGAGGTCAGTCCTGTTAGCGTTAGAATCAGAGCAGGTGGTCAGTCCTGTTAGAATCAGAGCAGGAGGTCAGTCCTGTTAGCGTTAGAATCAGAGCAGGTGGTCAGTCCTGTTAGAATCAGTGGCTCGTCAGAAATTCCAGGATCCTGTTTCAGAGGGAGTTGTTTAGTCCCAGGGTCCTTAGCTTAGTGATGAGCTTTGTGGGCACTATGGTGTTGAACGCTGAGCTGTGGTCAATGAATATCATTCTCACATAGGTGTTCCTTTTGTCCAGGTGGGAAATGGCAGTGTGTAGTGCAATAGAGATTGCATAATGTGTTGGTCTGTTGGAGCAGTATGCAAATTGGAGTGGTTCTAGGGTTTATGGGATATTGGTGCTGATGTGAGCTATTACCAGCCTTTCAAAAAAACACTCCATGGCTACAGACGTGAGTGCTACAGGTCAGTAGTCATTCATGCAGGTTACCTTAGTGTTCTTTGGCACAGGCACTACGGTGGTCTGCTTAAAACTTGTTGGTGTTACAGACTCACACGTCCTGTTAATCCGTCTGGCCCTGCAACCATGTAAATGTTTACCTGTTAAAAGTCTTACTCATATCGGCTTTGGAGAGCGTGATCACACAGTCTTCCAGAACAGCTGGTGCTCTCATGAACATTTCAGTCTTGTTTGCCTCGAAGTGAGCATAGAAGTATTTTAGCTCGTCTGGTAGGCTCATGTCACTGGGCAGCTCTCGGCTGTGCTTCCCTTTGTAGTCTGTAATAGTTTGCAAGCCCGCCACATCCGATGAGCATCAGAGCCGGTGTAGTACAATTTGATCTTAGTCCTTCCTCAGTGTGAGTGTGGGTACAGTCCAGTGTGTGGGTGGAGTCCAGTGTGTGGGTATAGTCCAGTGTGTGGGTAGAGTCCAGTGTGTGGGTACAGTCCAGTGTGTGGGTACAGTCCAGTGTGTGGGTAGAGTCCAGTGTGTGGGTAGAGTCCAGTGTTTGGATATAGTCCAGTGTGTGGGTAGAGTTCAATGTGTGGGTAGAGTTCAGTCAGTGTGTGGGTAGAGTCCAGTGTGTGGGTAGAGTCCAGTGTGTGGGTAGAGTCCAGTGTGTGGGTAGAGTCCAGTGTGTTGGGTAGAGTCCAGTGTGTGGGTAGAGTCCAGTGTGTTGGGTAGAGTCCAGTGTGTTGGGTAGAGTCCAGTGTGTGGGTAGAGTCCAGTGTGTGGGTCGAGTCCAGTGTGTGTGTGGGTAGAGTCCAGTGTGTGGGTAGAGTCCAGTGTGTGGGTAGAGTCCAGAGTGTGGGTAGAGTCCAGTCAGTGTGTGGGTAGAGTCCAGTGTGTGGGTAGAGTCCAGTGTGTGGGTAGAGTTCAGTGTGTGGGTAGAGTCCAGTGTGTGTGTGGGTATAGTCCAGTGTGTGGGTATAGTCCAGTGTGTGGGTCGAGTCCAGTGTGTGTGTGGGTAGAGTCCAGTGTGTGGGTAGAGTCCAGTCAGTGTGTGGGTAGAGTCCAGTCAGTGTGTGGGTAGAGTCCAGTCATTGTGTGGGTAGAGTCCAGTCAGTGTGTGGGTAGAGTCCAGTCAGTGTGTCGGGTAGAGTCCAGTGTGTCGGATAGAGTCCAGTGTGTGGGTAGAGTCCAGTGTGTGGGTAGAGTCCAGTGTGTGGGTAGAGTCCAGTGTGTCGGGTAGAGTCCAGTGTGTGGGTAGAGTCCAGTGTGTGGGTAGAGTCCAGTGTGTGGGTAGAGTCCAGTGTGTTGGGTAGAGTCCAGTGTGTGGGTAGAGTCCAGTGTGTGAGTAGAGTCCAGTGTGTGAGTAGAGTCCAGTGTGTGGGTAGAGTCCAGTCAGTGTGTGGGTAGAGTCCAGTGTGTGGGGTAGAGTCCAGTGTGTGGGTAGAGTCCAGTGTGTCGGGTAGAGTCCAGTTTGTTGGGTAGAGTCCAGTGTGTGGGTAGAGTCCAGTGTGTGGGTATAGTCCAGTGTGTGGGTCGAGTCCAGTGTGTGTGTGGGTAGAGTCCAGTGTGTGGGTAGAGTCCAGTGTGTGGGTAGAGTCCAGAGTGTGGGTAGAGTCCAGTCAGTGTGTGGGTAGAGTCCAGTGTGTGGGTAGAGTCCAGTGTGTGGGTAGAGTTCAGTGTGTGGGTAGAGTCCAGTGTGTGTGTGGGTATAGTCCAGTGTGTGGGTATAGTCCAGTGTGTGGGTCGAGTCCAGTGTGTGTGTGGGTAGAGTCCAGTGTGTGGGTAGAGTCCAGTCAGTGTGTGGGTAGAGTCCAGTCAGTGTGTGGGTAGAGTCCAGTCATTGTGTGGGTAGAGTCCAGTCAGTGTGTGGGTAGAGTCCAGTCAGTGTGTCGGGTAGAGTCCAGTGTGTCGGATAGAGTCCAGTGTGTGGGTAGAGTCCAGTGTGTGGGTAGAGTCCAGTGTGTGGGTAGAGTCCAGTGTGTCGGGTAGAGTCCAGTGTGTGGGTAGAGTCCAGTGTGTGGGTAGAGTCCAGTGTGTGGGTAGAGTCCAGTGTGTTGGGTAGAGTCCAGTGTGTGGGTAGAGTCCAGTGTGTGAGTAGAGTCCAGTGTGTGAGTAGAGTCCAGTGTGTGGGTAGAGTCCAGTCAGTGTGTGGGTAGAGTCCAGTGTGTGGGGTAGAGTCCAGTGTGTGGGTAGAGTCCAGTGTGTCGGGTAGAGTCCAGTTTGTTGGGTAGAGTCCAGTGTGTGGGTAGAGTCCAGTGTGTGGGTATAGTCCAGTGTGTGGGTCGAGTCCAGTGTGTGTGTGGGTAGAGTCCAGTGTGTGGGTAGAGTCCAGTGTGTGGGTAGAGTCCAGAGTGTGGGTAGAGTCCAGTCAGTGTGTGGGTAGAGTCCAGTGTGTGGGTAGAGTCCAGTGTGTGCGTAGAGTTCAGTGTGTGGGTAGAGTCCAGTGTGTGTGTGGGTATAGTCCAGTGTGTGGGTATAGTCCAGTGTGTGGGTCGAGTCCAGTGTGTGTGTGGGTAGAGTCCAGTGTGTGGGTAGAGTCCAGTCAGTGTGTGGGTAGAGTCCAGTCAGTGTGTGGGTAGAGTCCAGTCATTGTGTGGGTAGAGTCCAGTCAGTGTGTGGGTAGAGTCCAGTCAGTGTGTCGGGTAGAGTCCAGTGTGTCGGATAGAGTCCAGTGTGTGGGTAGAGTCCAGTGTGTGGGTAGAGTCCAGTGTGTGGGTAGAGTCCAGTGTGTCGGGTAGAGTCCAGTGTGTGGGTAGAGTCCAGTGTGTGGGTAGAGTCCAGTGTGTGGGTAGAGTCCAGTGTGTTGGGTAGAGTCCAGTGTGTGGGTAGAGTCCAGTGTGTGAGTAGAGTCCAGTGTGTGAGTAGAGTCCAGTGTGTGGGTAGAGTCCAGTCAGTGTGTGGGTAGAGTCCAGTGTGTGGGGTAGAGTCCAGTGTGTGGGTAGAGTCCAGTGTGTCGGGTAGAGTCCAGTTTGTTGGGTAGAGTCCAGTGTGTGGGTAGAGTCCAGTGTGTGGGTATAGTCCAGTGTGTGGGTCGAGTCCAGTGTGTGTGTGGGTAGAGTCCAGTGTTTGGGTAGAGTCCACTCAGTGTGTGGGTAGAGTCCAGTCAGTGTGTGGGTAGAGTCCAGTCAGTGTGTGGGTAGAGTCCAGTCAGTGTGTGGGTAGAGTCCAGTCAGTGTGTCGGGTAGAGTCCAGTGTGTCGGGTAGAGTCCAGTGTGTGGGTAGAGTCCAGCGTGTGGGTAGAGTCCAGTGTGTCGGGTAGAGTCCAGTGTGTGGGTAGAGTCCAATGTGTGGGTAGAGTCCAGTGTGTGGGTACAGTCCAGTAAGTCTTTGGGTAGAGTCCAGTGTGTGGGTATCGTCCCATATGTGGGTAGAGTCCAGTGTGTGGGTACAGTCCAGTCAGTGTGTGGGTAGAGTCCAGTGTGTGGGTATCATCCCATATGTGGGTAGAGTCCAGTGTGTGGGTACAGTCCAGTCAGTGTGTGGGTAGAGTCCAGTGTGTGGGTATCATCCCATATGTGGGTAGAGTCCAGTGTGTGGGTACAGTCCAGTCAGTGTGTGGATAGAGTCCAGTGTGTGGGTATCGTCCCATATGTGGGTAGAGTCCCGTGTGTGGGTACAGTCCAGTCAGTGTGTGGGTAGAGTCCAGTGTGTGGGTAGAGTCCAGTGTGTGGGTAGAGTCCAGTGTGTGGGTAGAGTCCAGTATGTGGGTACAGTCCAGTCAGTGTGTGGGTAGAGTCCAGTGTGTGGGTAGAGTCCAGTGTGTGTGTAGAGTCCAGTGTGTGGGTAGAGTCCAATGTGTGGGTCGAGTCCAGTGAGTGTGTGGGTAGAGTCCAGTGAGTGTGTGGGTAGAGTCCAGTGTGTGGGTATAGTCCAGTGTGTGGGTAGAGTCCAGTGTGTGGGTAGAGTCCAGTGTGTGGGTAGAGTCCAGTGTGTGGTTAGAGTCCAGTGTGTGGGTATAGTTCATTGTGTGGGTAGAGTCCAGTGTGTGGGTACAGTCCAGTCAGTGTTTTGGTAGAGTCCAGTCAGTGTGTGGGTAGAGTCCAGTGTGGGGGTAGAGTCCAGTGTGTTGGGTAGAGTCCAGTGTGTGGGTACAGTCCAGTCAGTGTGTGGGTAGAGTCCAGTGTGTGGGTAGAGTCCAGTGTGTGGGTAGAGTCCAGTGTGTGGGTAGAGTCCAGTGTGTGGGTACAGTCCAGTCAGTGTGTGGGTAGAGTCCAGTGTGTGGGTAGAGTCCAGTGTGTGGGTAGAGTCCAGTGTGTGGTTAGAGTCCAGTGTGTGGTTAGAGTCCAGTGTGTGGGTATAGTCCAGTGTGTGGGTATCGTCCCATATGTGGGTAGAGTCCCGTGTGTGGGTACAGTCCAGTCAGTGTGTGGGTAGAGTCCAGTGTGTGTGTGGGTAGAGTCCAGTGTGTGGGTAGAGTCCAGTGTGTCGGTAGAGTCCAGTGTGTGGGTAGAGTCCAGTGTGTGTGTAGAGTCCAGTGTGTGGTTAGAGTCCAGTGTGTCGGGTAGAGCCCAGTGTGTGGGTAGAGTCCAGTGTGTGGGTAGAGTCCAGTGTGTGGGTAGAGTCCAGTGTGTGGGTAGAGTCCAGTCAGTGTGGGTAGAGTCCAGTCAGTGTGTGGGTAGAGTCCAGTGTGTGGGTAGAGTCCAGCGTGTGGGTAGAGTCCAGTGTGTGGGTAGAGTCCAGTGTGTGGGTAGAGTCCAGTGTGTGGGTAGAGTCCAGTGTGTGAGTAGAGTCCAGTGTGTGAGTAGAGTCCAATGTGTGGGTAGAGTCCAGTCAGTGTGTGGGTAGAGTCCAGTCAGTGTGTGGGTAGAGTCCAGTGTGTGGGTACAGTCCAGTCAGTGTGTGGGTAGAGTTCAGTGTGTGGGTAGAGTCCAGTGCGTTGAGTGGAGTCCAGTCAGTGTGTGGGTAGAGTCCCATATGTGGCTAGAGTCCAGTGTATGGATACAGTCCAGTGTGTGGTTACAGTCCAGTCAGTGTGTGGGTAGAGTCCATTGTGTGGGTAGAGTCCAGTCAGTGTGTGGGTAGAGTCCAGTGTGTGGGTCGAGTCCAGTGTGTGTGGGTAGAGTCCAGTGTGTGGGTAGAGTCCAGTGTGTGGGTAGAGTCCAGAGTGTGGGTAGAGTCCAGTCAGTGTGTCGGTAGAGTCCAGTGTGTGGGTAGAGTCCAGTGTGTGGGTAGAGTCCAGTGTGTGGGTAGAGTCCAGTGTGTGTGTGGGTATAGTCCAGTGTGTGGGTAGAGTCCAGTGTGTGGGTATAGTCCAGTGTGTGGGTCGAGTCCAGTGTGTGTGTGGGTAGAGTCCAGTGTTTGGGTAGAGTCCACTCAGTGTGTGGGTAGAGTCCAGTCAGTGTGTGGGTAGAGTCCAGTCAGTGTGTGGGTAGAGTCCAGTCAGTGTGTGGGTAGAGTCCAGTCAGTGTGTCGGGTAGAGTCCAGTGTGTCGGGTAGAGTCCAGTGTGTGGGTAGAGTCCAGCGTGTGGGTAGAGTCCAGTGTGTCGGGTAGAGTCCAGTGTGTGGGTAGAGTCCAATGTGTGGGTAGAGTCCAGTGTGTGGGTACAGTCCAGTAAGTCTTTGGGTAGAGTCCAGTGTGTGGGTATCGTCCCATATGTGGGTAGAGTCCAGTGTGTGGGTACAGTCCAGTCAGTGTGTGGGTAGAGTCCAGTGTGTGGGTATCATCCCATATGTGGGTAGAGTCCAGTGTGTGGGTACAGTCCAGTCAGTGTGTGGGTAGAGTCCAGTGTGTGGGTATCATCCCATATGTGGGTAGAGTCCAGTGTGTGGGTACAGTCCAGTCAGTGTGTGGATAGAGTCCAGTGTGTGGGTATCGTCCCATATGTGGGTAGAGTCCCGTGTGTGGGTACAGTCCAGTCAGTGTGTGGGTAGAGTCCAGTGTGTGGGTAGAGTCCAGTGTGTGGGTAGAGTCCAGTGTGTGGGTAGAGTCCAGTATGTGGGTACAGTCCAGTCAGTGTGTGGGTAGAGTCCAGTGTGTGGGTAGAGTCCAGTGTGTGGGTAGAGTCCAATGTGTGGGTCGAGTCCAGTGAGTGTGTGGGTAGAGTCCAGTGAGTGTGTGGGTAGAGTCCAGTGTGTGGGTATAGTCCAGTGTGTGGGTAGAGTCCAGTGTGTGGGTAGAGTCCAGTGTGTGGGTAGAGTCCAGTGTGTGGTTAGAGTCCAGTGTGTGGGTATAGTTCATTGTGTGGGTAGAGTCCAGTGTGTGGGTACAGTCCAGTCAGTGTTTTGGTAGAGTCCAGTCAGTGTGTGGGTAGAGTCCAGTGTGGGGGTAGAGTCCAGTGTGTTGGGTAGAGTCCAGTGTGTGGGTACAGTCCAGTCAGTGTGTGGGTAGAGTCCAGTGTGTGGGTAGAGTCCAGTGTGTGGGTAGAGTCCAGTGTGTGGGTAGAGTCCAGTGTGTGGGTACAGTCCAGTCAGTGTGTGGGTAGAGTCCAGTGTGTGGGTAGAGTCCAGTGTGTGGGTAGAGTCCAGTGTGTGGTTAGAGTCCAGTGTGTGGTTAGAGTCCAGTGTGTGGGTATAGTCCAGTGTGTGGGTATCGTCCCATATGTGGGTAGAGTCCCGTGTGTGGGTACAGTCCAGTCAGTGTGTCGGTAGAGTCCAGTGTGTGTGTGGGTAGAGTCCAGTGTGTGGGTAGAGTCCAGTGTGTGGGTAGAGTCCAGTGTGTGGGTAGAGTCCAGTGTGTGTGTAGAGTCCAGTGTGTGGTTAGAGTCCAGTGTGTCGGGTAGAGCCCAGTGTGTGGGTAGAGTCCAGTGTGTGGGTAGAGTCCAGTGTGTGGGTAGAGTCCAGTGTGTGGGTAGAGTCCAGTCAGTGTGGGTAGAGTCCAGTCAGTGTGTGGGTAGAGTCCAGTGTGTGGGTAGAGTCCAGCGTGTGGGTAGAGTCCAGTGTGTGGGTAGAGTCCAGTGTGTGGGTAGAGTCCAGTGTGTGGGTAGAGTCCAGTGTGTGAGTAGAGTCCAGTGTGTGAGTAGAGTCCAATGTGTGGGTAGAGTCCAGTCAGTGTGTGGGTAGAGTCCAGTCAGTGTGTGGGTAGAGTCCAGTGTGTGGGTACAGTCCAGTCAGTGTGTGGGTAGAGTTCAGTGTGTGGGTAGAGTCCAGTGCGTTGAGTGGAGTCCAGTCAGTGTGTGGGTAGAGTCCCATATGTGGCTAGAGTCCAGTGTATGGATACAGTCCAGTGTGTGGGTACAGTCCAGTCAGTGTGTGGGTAGAGTCCAGTGTGTGGGTATCGTCCCATATGTGGGTAGAGTCCAGTGTGTGGTTACAGTCCAGTCAGTGTGTGGGTAGAGTCCATTGTGTGGGTAGAGTCCAGTCAGTGTGTGGGTAGAGTCCAGTGTGTGGGTAGAGTCCAGTGTGTGGGTCGAGTCCAGTGTGTGTGGGTAGAGTCCAGTGTGTGGGTAGAGTCCAGTGTGTGGGTAGAGTCCAGAGTGTGGGTAGAGTCCAGTCAGTGTGTGGGTACAGTCCAGTGTGTGGGTAGAGTCCAGTGTGTGGGTAGAGTCCAGTGTGTGGGTAGAGTCCAGTATGTGTGTGGGTATAGTCCAGTGTGTGGGTAGAGTCCAGTGTGTGGGTAGAGTCCAGTGTGTGGGTCGAGTCCAGTGTGTGTGTGGGTAGAGTCCAGTGTGTGGGTAGAGTCCAGTCAGTGTGTGGGTAGAGTCCAGTCAGTGTGTGGGTAGAGTCCAGTCAGTGTGTGGGGAGAGTCCAGTCAGTGTGTGGGTAGAGTCCAGTCAGTGTGTCGGGTAGAGTCCAGTGTTTCGGGTAGAGTCCAGTGTGTGGGTAGAGTCCAGTGTGTGGGTAGAGTCCAGCGTGTGGGTAGAGTCCAGTGTGTCGGGTAGAGTCCAGTGTGTGGGTAGAGTCCAGTGTGTGGGTAGAGTCCAGTGTGTGGGTACAGTCCAGTCAGTGTGTGGGTAGAGTCCAGTGTGTGGGTATCATCCCATATGTGGGTAGAGTCCAGTGTGTGGGTACAGTCCAGTCAGTGTGTGGGTAGAGTCCAGTGTGTGGGTATCATCCCATATGTGGGTAGAGTCCAGTGTGTGGGTACCGTCCAGTCAGTGTGTGGATAGAGTCCAGTGTGTGGGTATCATCCCATATGTGGGTAGAGTCCAGTGTGTGGGTACAGTCCAGTCAGTGTGTGGGTAGAGTCCAGTGTGTGGGTAGAGTCCAGTCAGTGTGTGGGTAGAGTCCAGTCAGTGTGTGGGTAGAGTCCAGTCAGTGTGTGGGGAGAGTCCAGTCAGTGTGTGGGTAGAGTCCAGTCAGTGTGTCGGGTAGAGTCCAGTGTTTCGGGTAGAGTCCAGTGTGTGGGTAGAGTCCAGTGTGTGGGTAGAGTCCAGCGTGTGGGTAGAGTCCAGTGTGTCGGGTAGAGTCCAGTGTGTGGGTAGAGTCCAGTGTGTGGGTAGAGTCCAGTGTGTGGGTACAGTCCAGTCAGTGTGTGGGTAGAGTCCAGTGTGTGGGTATCATCCCATATGTGGGTAGAGTCCAGTGTGTGGGTACAGTCCAGTCAGTGTGTGGGTAGAGTCCAGTGTGTGGGTATCATCCCATATGTGGGTAGAGTCCAGTGTGTGGGTACCGTCCAGTCAGTGTGTGGATAGAGTCCAGTGTGTGGGTATCATCCCATATGTGGGTAGAGTCCAGTGTGTGGGTACAGTCCAGTAAGTGTGTGGGTAGAGTCCAGTGTGTGGGTATCATCCCATATGTGGGTAGAGTCCAGTGTGTGGGTACAGTCCAGTAAGTGTGTGGGTAGAGTCCAGTGTGTGGGTATCATCCCATATGTGGGTAGAGTCCAGTGTGTGGGTACAGTCCAGTCAGTGTGTGGATAGAGTCCAGTGTGTGGGTACAGTCCAGTCAGTGTGTGGGTAGAGTCCAGTGTGTGGGTATCATTCCATATGTGGGTAGAGTCCAGTGTGTGGGTACAGTCCAGTCAGTGTGTGGATAGAGTCCAGTGTGTGGGTATCGTCCCATATGTGGGTAGAGTCCCGTGTGTGGGTACAGTCCAGTCAGTGTGTGGGTAGAGTCCAGTGTGTGGGTAGAGTCCAGTGTGTGGGTAGAGTCCAGTGTGTGGGTAGAGTCCAGTATGTGGGTACAGTCCAGTCAGTGTGTGGGTAGAGTCCAGTGTGTGGGTAGAGTCCAGTGTGTGGGTAGAGTCCAGTGTGTGGGTAGAGTCCAATGTGTGGGTCGAGTCCAGTGAGTGTGTGGGTAGAGTCCAGTGAGTGTGTGGGTAGAGTCCAGTGTGTGGGTATAGTCCAGTGTGTGGGTAGAGTCCAGTGTGTGGGTAGAGTCCAGTGTGTGGGTAGAGTCCAGTGTGTGGTTAGAGTCCAGTGTGTGGGTATAGTCCATTGTGTGGGTAGAGTCCAGTGTGTGGGTACAGTCCAGTCAGTGTTTTGGTAGAGTCCAGTCAGTGTGTGGGTAGAGTCCAGTGTGGGGGTAGAGTCCAGTGTGTTGGGTAGAGTCCAGTGTGTGGGTACAGTCCAGTCAGTGTGTGGGTAGAGTCCAGTGTGTGGGTAGAGTCCAGTGTGTGGGTAGAGTCCAGTGTGTGGTTAGAGTCCAGTGTGTGGTTAGAGTCCAGTGTGTGGGTATAGTCCAGTGTGTGGGTATCGTCCCATATGTGGGTAGAGTCCCGTGTGTGGGTACAGTCCAGTCAGTGTGTGGGTAGAGTCCAGTGTGTGTGTGGGTAGAGTCCAGTGTGTGGGTAGAGTCCAGTGTGTCGGTAGAGTCCAGTGTGTGGGTAGAGTCCAGTGTGTGTGTAGAGTCCAGTGTGTGGTTAGAGTCCAGTGTGTCGGGTAGAGCCCAGTGTGTGGGTAGAGTCCAGTGTGTGGGTAGAGTCCAGTGTGTGGGTAGAGTCCAGTGTGTGGGTAGAGTCCAGTCAGTGTGGGTAGAGTCCAGTCAGTGTGTGGGTAGAGTCCAGTGTGTGGGTAGAGTCCAGCGTGTGGGTAGAGTCCAGTGTGTGGGTAGAGTCCAGTGTGTGGGTAGAGTCCAGTGTGTGGGTAGAGTCCAGTGTGTGAGTAGAGTCCAGTGTGTGAGTAGAGTCCAATGTGTGGGTAGAGTCCAGTCAGTGTGTGGGTAGAGTCCAGTGTGTGGGTATCGTCCCATATGTGGGTAGAGTCCCGTGTGTGGGTACAGTCCAGTCAGTGTGTGGGTAGAGTCCAGTGTGTGGGTAGAGTCCAGTGTGTGGGTAGAGTCCAGTGTGTGGGTAGAGTCCAGTATGTGGGTACAGTCCAGTCAGTGTGTGGGTAGAGTCCAGTGTGTGGGTAGAGTCCAGTGTGTGGGTAGAGTCCAGTGTGTGGGTAGAGTCCAATGTGTGGGTCGAGTCCAATGAGTGTGTGGGTAGAGTCCAGTGAGTGTGTGGGTAGAGTCCAGTGTGTGGGTATAGTCCAGTGTGTGGGTAGAGTCCAGTGTGTGGGTAGAGTCCAGTGTGTGGGTAGAGTCCAGTGTGTGGTTAGAGTCCAGTGTGTGGGTATAGTCCATTGTGTGGGTAGAGTCCAGTGTGTGGGTACAGTCCAGTCAGTGTTTTGGTAGAGTCCAGTCAGTGTGTGGGTAGAGTCCAGTGTGGGGGTAGAGTCCAGTGTGTTGGGTAGAGTCCAGTGTGTGGGTACAGTCCAGTCAGTGTGTGGGTAGAGTCCAGTGTGTGGGTAGATTCCAGTGTGTGGGTAGAGTCCAGTGTGTGGGTAGAGTCCAGTGTGTGGGTACAGTCCAGTCAGTGTGTGGGTAGAGTCCAGTGTGTGGGTAGAGTCCAGTGTGTGGGTAGAGTCCAGTGTGTGGTTAGAGTCCAGTGTGTGGTTAGAGTCCAGTGTGTGGGTATAGTCCAGTGTGTGGGTATCGTCCCATATGTGGGTAGAGTCCCGTGTGTGGGTACAGTCCAGTCAGTGTGTGGGTAGAGTCCAGTGTGTGTGTGGGTAGAGTCCAGTGTGTGGGTAGAGTCCAGTGTGTCGGTAGAGTCCAGTGTGTGGGTAGAGTCCAGTGTGTGTGTAGAGTCCAGTGTGTGGTTAGAGTCCAGTGTGTCGGGTAGAGCCCAGTGTGTGGGTAGAGTCCAGTGTGTGGGTAGAGTCCAGTGTGTGGGTAGAGTCCAGTGTGTGGGTAGAGTCCAGTCAGTGTGGGTAGAGTCCAGTCAGTGTGTGGGTAGAGTCCAGTGTGTGGGTAGAGTCCAGCGTGTGGGTAGAGTCCAGTGTGTGGGTAGAGTCCAGTGTGTGGGTAGAGTCCAGTGTGTGGGTAGAGTCCAGTGTGTGAGTAGAGTCCAGTGTGTGAGTAGAGTCCAATGTGTGGGTAGAGTCCAGTCAGTGTGTGGGTAGAGTCCAGTCAGTGTGTGGGTAGAGTCCAGTGTGTGGGTACAGTCCAGTCAGTGTGTGGGTAGAGTTCAGTGTGTGGGTAGAGTCCAGTGCGTTGAGTGGAGTCCAGTCAGTGTGTGGGTAGAGTCCCATATGTGGCTAGAGTCCAGTGTATGGATACAGTCCAGTGTGTGGGTACAGTCCAGTCAGTGTGTGGGTAGAGTCCAGTGTGTGGGTATCGTCCCATATGTGGGTAGAGTCCAGTGTGTGGTTACAGTCCAGTCAGTGTGTGGGTAGAGTCCATTGTGTGGGTAGAGTCCAGTCAGTGTGTGGGTAGAGTCCAGTGTGTGGGTAGAGTCCAGTGTGTGGGTCGAGTCCAGTGTGTGTGGGTAGAGTCCAGTGTGTGGGTAGAGTCCAGTGTGTGGGTAGAGTCCAGAGTGTGGGTAGAGTCCAGTCAGTGTGTGGGTAGAGTCCAGTGTGTGGGTAGAGTCCAGTGTGTGGGTAGAGTCCAGTGTGTGGGTAGAGTCCAGTATGTGTGTGGGTATAGTCCAGTGTGTGGGTAGAGTCCAGTGTGTGGGTAGAGTCCAGTGTGTGGGTCGAGTCCAGTGTGTGTGTGGGTAGAGTCCAGTGTGTGGGTAGAGTCCAGTCAGTGTGTGGGTAGAGTCCAGTCAGTGTGTGGGTAGAGTCCAGTCAGTGTGTGGGGAGAGTCCAGTAAGTGTGTGGGTAGAGTCCAGTCAGTGTGTCGGGTAGAGTCCAGTGTTTCGGGTAGAGTCCAGTGTGTGGGTAGAGTCCAGTGTGTGGGTAGAGTCCAGCGTGTGGGTAGAGTCCAGTGTGTCGGGTAGAGTCCAGTGTGTGGGTAGAGTCCAGTGTGTGGGTAGAGTCCAGTGTGTGGGTACAGTCCAGTCAGTGTGTGGGTAGAGTCCAGTGTGTGGGTATCATCCCATATGTGGGTAGAGTCCAGTGTGTGGGTACAGTCCAGTCAGTGTGTGGGTAGAGTCCAGTGTGTGGGTATCATCCCATATGTGGGTAGAGTCCAGTGTGTGGGTACCGTCCAGTCAGTGTGTGGATAGAGTCCAGTGTGTGGGTATCATCCCATATGTGGGTAGAGTCCAGTGTGTGGGTACAGTCCAGTCAGTGTGTGGGTAGAGTCCAGTGTGTGGGTAGAGTCCAGTGTGTGGGTACAGTCCAGTCAGTGTGTGGGTAGAGTCCAGTGTGTGGGTATCATCCCATATGTGGGTAGAGTCCAGTGTGTGGGTACAGTCCAGTAAGTGTGTGGGTAGAGTCCAGTGTGTGGGTATCATCCCATATGTGGGTAGAGTCCAGTGTGTGGGTACAGTCCAGTCAGTGTGTGGGTAGAGTCCAGTGTGTGGGTATCATCCCATATGTGGGTAGAGTCCCATGTGTGGGTACAGTCCAGTCAGTGTGTGGGTAGAGTCCAGTGTGTGGGTAGAGTCCAGTGTGTGGGTAGAGTCCAGTGTGTGGGTACAGTCCAGTCAGTGTGTGGGTAGAGTCCAGTGTGTGGGTAGAGTCCAGTGTGTTAGTAGAGTCCAGTGTGTGGGTAGAGTCCAGTGTGTGTGTGGGGAGAGTCCAGTCAGTGTGTGGGTAGAGTCCAGTCAGTGTGTCGGGTAGAGTCCAGTGTGTGAGTAGAGTCCAGTGTGTGAGTAGAGTCCAATGTGTGGGTAGAGTCCAGTCAGTGTGTGGGTAGAGTCCAGTCAGTGTGTGGGTAGAGTCCAGTGTGTGGGTACAGTCCAGTCAGTGTGTGGCTAGAGTTCAGTGTGTGGGTAGAGTCCAGTGCGTTGAGTGGAGTCCAGTCAGTGTGTGCGTAGAGTCCCATATGTGGCTAGAGTCCAGTGTATGGATACAGTCCAGTGTGTGGGTACAGTCCAGTCAGTGTGTGGGTAGAGTCCAGTGTGTGGGTATCGTCCCATATGTGGGTAGAGTCCAGTGTGTGGTTACAGTCCAGTCAGTGTGTGGGTAGAGTCCATTGTGTGGTTAGAGTCCAGTCAGTGTGTGGGTAGAGTCCAGTGTGTGGGTAGAGTCCAGTGTGTGGGTCGAGTCCAGTGTGTGTGGGTAGAGTCCAGTGTGTGGGTAGAGTCCAGTGTGTGGGTAGAGTCCAGAGTGTGGGTAGAGTCCAGTCAGTGTGTGGGTAGAGTCCAGTGTGTGGGTAGAGTCCAGTGTGTGGGTAGAGTCCAGTGTGTGGGTAGAGTCCAGTATGTGTGTGGGTATAGTCCAGTGTGTGGGTAGAGTCCAGTGTGTGGGTAGAGTCCAGTGTGTGGGTCGAGTCCAGTGTGTGTGTGGGTAGAGTCCAGTGTGTGGGTAGAGTCCAGTCAGTGTGTGGGTAGAGTCTAGTCAGTGTGTGGGTAGAGTCCAGTCAGTGTGTGGGGAGAGTCCAGTCAGTGTGTGGGTAGAGTCCAGTCAGTGTGTCGGGTAGAGTCCAGTGTTTCGGGTAGAGTCCAGTGTGTGGGTAGAGTCCAGTGTGTGGGTAGAGTCCAGCGTGTGGGTAGAGTCCAGTGTGTCGGGTAGAGTCCAGTGTGTGGGTAGAGTCCAGTGTGTGGGTAGAGTCCAGTGTGTGGGTACAGTCCAGTCAGTGTGTGGGTAGAGTCCAGTGTGTGGGTATCATCCCATATGTGGGTAGAGTCCAGTGTGTGGGTACAGTCCAGTCAGTGTGTGGGTAGAGTCCAGTGTGTGGGTATCATCCCATATGTGGGTAGAGTCCAGTGTGTGGGTACCGTCCAGTCAGTGTGTGGATAGAGTCCAGTGTGTGGGTATCATCCCATATGTGGGTAGAGTCCAGTGTGTGGGTACAGTCCAGTCAGTGTGTGGGTAGAGTCCAGTGTGTGGGTAGAGTCCAGTGTGTGGGTACAGTCCAGTCAGTGTGTGGGTAGAGTCCAGTGTGTGGGTATCATCCCATATGTGGGTAGAGTCCAGTGTGTGGGTACAGTCCAGTAAGTGTGTGGGTAGAGTCCAGTGTGTGGGTATCATCCCATATGTGGGTAGAGTCCAGTGTGTGGGTACAGTCCAGTCAGTGTGTGGGTAGAGTCCAGTGTGTGGGTATCGTCCCATATGTGGGTAGAGTCCCATGTGTGGGTACAGTCCAGTCAGTGTGTGGGTAGAGTCCAGTGTGTGGGTAGAGTCCAGTGTGTGGGTACAGTCCAGCGTGTGGGTACAGTCCAGTCAGTGTGTGGGTAGAGTCCAGTGTGTGGGTAGAGTCCAGTGTGTGGGTAGAGTCCAGTGTGTGGGTAGAGTCCAGTGTGTGGTTAGAGTCCAGTGTGTGGGTATAGTCCATTGTGTGGGTAGAGTCCATTGTGTGGGTACAGTCCAGTCAGTGTTTTGGTAGAGTCCAGTCAGTGTGTGGGTAGAGTCCAGTGTGGGGGTAGAGTCCAGTGTGTTGGGTAGAGTCCAGTGTGTGGGTACAGTCCAGTGTGTGAGTAGAGTCCAGTGTGTGAGTAGAGTCCAATGTGTGGGTAGAGTCCAGTCAGTGTGTGGGTAGAGTCCAGTCAGTGTTTGGGTAGAGTCCAGTGTGTGGGTAGAGTCCAGCGTGTGGGTAGAGTCCAGCGTGTGGGTAGAGTCCAGTGTGTGGGTAGAGTCCAGTGTGTGGGTAGAGTCCAGTGTGTGAGTAGAGTCCAGTGTGTGAGTAGAGTCCAATGTGTGGGTAGAGTCCAGTCAGTGTGTGGGTAGAGTCCAGTCAGTGTGTGGGTAGAGTCCAGTGTGTGGGTACAGTCCAGTCAGTGTGTGGCTAGAGTTCAGTGTGTGGGTAGAGTCCAGTGCGTTGAGTGGAGTCCAGTCAGTGTGTGGGTAGAGTCCCATATGTGGCTAGAGTCCAGTGTATGGATACAGTCCAGTGTGTGGGTACAGTCCAGTCAGTGTGTGGGTAGAGTCCAGTGTGTGGGTATCGTCCCATATGTGGGTAGAGTCCAGTGTGTGGTTACAGTCCAGTCAGTGTGTGGGTAGAGTCCATTGTGTGGTTAGAGTCCAGTCAGTGTGTGGGTAGAGTCCAGTGTGTGGGTAGAGTCCAGTGTGTGGGTCGAGTCCAGTGTGTGTGGGTAGAGTCCAGTGTGTGGGTAGAGTCCAGTGTGTGGGTAGAGTCCAGAGTGTGGGTAGAGTCCAGTCAGTGTGTGGGTAGAGTCCAGTGTGTGGGTAGAGTCCAGTGTGTGGGTAGAGTCCAGTGTGTGGGTAGAGTCCAGTATGTGTGTGGGTATAGTCCAGTGTGTGGGTAGAGTCCAGTGTGTGGGTAGAGTCCAGTGTGTGGGTCGAGTCCAGTGTGTGTGTGGGTAGAGTCCAGTGTGTGGGTAGAGTCCAGTCAGTGTGTGGGTAGAGTCCAGTCAGTGTGTGGGTAGAGTCCAGTCAGTGTGTGGGGAGAGTCCAGTCAGTGTGTGGGTAGAGTCCAGTCAGTGTGTCGGGTAGAGTCCAGTGTGTGAGTAGAGTCCAGTGTGTGAGTAGAGTCCAATGTGTGGGTAGAGTCCAGTCAGTGTGTGGGTAGAGTCCAGTCAGTGTGTGGGTAGAGTCCAGTGTGTGGGTACAGTCCAGTCAGTGTGTGGCTAGAGTTCAGTGTGTGGGTAGAGTCCAGTGCGTTGAGTGGAGTCCAGTCAGTGTGTGGGTAGAGTCCCATATGTGGCTAGAGTCCAGTGTATGGATACAGTCCAGTGTGTGGGTACAGTCCAGTCAGTGTGTGGGTAGAGTCCAGTGTGTGGGTATCGTCCCATATGTGGGTAGAGTCCAGTGTGTGGTTACAGTCCAGTCAGTGTGTGGGTAGAGTCCATTGTGTGGTTAGAGTCCAGTCAGTGTGTGGGTAGAGTCCAGTGTGTGGGTAGAGTCCAGTGTGTGGGTCGAGTCCAGTGTGTGTGGGTAGAGTCCAGTGTGTGGGTAGAGTCCAGTGTGTGGGTAGAGTCCAGAGTGTGGGTAGAGTCCAGTCAGTGTGTGGGTAGAGTCCAGTGTGTGGGTAGAGTCCAGTGTGTGGGTAGAGTCCAGTGTGTGGGTAGAGTCCAGTATGTGTGTGGGTATAGTCCAGTGTGTGGGTAGAGTCCAGTGTGTGGGTAGAGTCCAGTGTGTGGGTCGAGTCCAGTGTGTGTGTGGGTAGAGTCCAGTGTGTGGGTAGAGTCCAGTCAGTGTGTGGGTAGAGTCCAGTCAGTGTGTGGGTAGAGTCCAGTCAGTGTGTGGGGAGAGTCCAGTCAGTGTGTGGGTAGAGTCCAGTCAGTGTGTCGGGTAGAGTCCAGTGTTTCGGGTAGAGTCCAGTGTGTGGGTAGAGTCCAGTGTGTGGGTAGAGTCCAGCGTGTGGGTAGAGTCCAGTGTGTCGGGTAGAGTCCAGTGTGTGGGTAGAGTCCAGTGTGTGGGTAGAGTCCAGTGTGTGGGTACAGTCCAGTCAGTGTGTGGGTAGAGTCCAGTGTGTGGGTATCATCCCATATGTGGGTAGAGTCCAGTGTGTGGGTACAGTCCAGTCAGTGTGTGGGTAGAGTCCAGTGTGTGGGTATCATCCCATATGTGGGTAGAGTCCAGTGTGTGGGTACCGTCCAGTCAGTGTGTGGATAGAGTCCAGTGTGTGGGTATCATCCCATATGTGGGTAGAGTCCAGTGTGTGGGTACAGTCCAGTCAGTGTGTGGGTAGAGTCCAGTGTGTGGGTAGAGTCCAGTGTGTGGGTACAGTCCAGTCAGTGTGTGGGTAGAGTCCAGTGTGTGGGTATCATCCCATATGTGGGTAGAGTCCAGTGTGTGGGTACAGTCCAGTAAGTGTGTGGGTAGAGTCCAGTGTGTGGGTATCATCCCATATGTGGGTAGAGTCCAGTGTGTGGGTACAGTCCAGTCAGTGTGTGGGTAGAGTCCAGTGTGTGGGTATCGTCCCATATGTGGGTAGAGTCCCATGTGTGGGTACAGTCCAGTCAGTGTGTGGGTAGAGTCCAGTGTGTGGGTAGAGTCCAGTGTGTGGGTAGAGTCCAGTGTGTGGGTACAGTCCAGTCAGTGTGTGGGTAGAGTCCAGTGTGTGGGTAGAGTCCAGTGTGTGGGTAGAGTCCAGTGTGTGGGTAGAGTCCAGTGTGTGGGTAGAGTCCAGTGTGTGGGTACAGTCCAGTCAGTGTGTGGGTAGAGTCCAGTGTGTGGGTATCGTCCCATATGTGGGTAGAGTCCCGTGTGTGGGTACAGTCCAGTCAGTGTGTGGGTAGAGTCCAGTGTGTGGGTAGAGTCCAGTGTGTGGGTAGAGTCCAGTGTGTGGGTACAGTCCAGTCAGTGTGTGGGTAGAGTCCAGTGTGTGGGTAGAGTCCAATGTGTGGGTCGAGTCCAGTGAGTGTGTGGGTAGAGTCCAGTGAGTGTGTGGGTAGAGTCCAGTGTGTGGGTATAGTCCAGTGTGTGGGTAGAGTCCAGTGTGTGGGTAGAGTCCAGTGTGTGGGTAGAGTCCAGTGTGTGGGTAGAGTCCAGTGTGTGGTTAGAGTCCAGTGTGTGGGTATAGTCCATTGTGTGGGTACAGTCCAGTCAGTGTTTTGGTAGAGTCCAGTCAGTGTGTGGGTAGAGTCCAGTGTGGGGGTAGAGTCCAGTGTGTGGGTAGAGTCCAATGTGTGGGTCGAGTCCAGTCAGTGTGTGGGTAGAGTCCAGTGTGTGGGTAGAGTCCAGTGTGTGGGTAGAGTCCAGTGTGTGGGTAGAGTCCAGTCAGTGTGTGGGTAGAGTCCAGTCAGTGTGTGGGTAGAGTCCAGTGTGTGGGTAGAGTCCTGTGTGTTGGTAGAGTCCTGTATGTGGGTAGAGTCCAGTGCCGTGGTAGAGTCCAGTGTGTGGGTAGAGTCCTGTGTGTGGGTAGAGTCCAGTGCGGTGGTAGAGTCCAGTGTGCCGGGTAGAGTCCAGTGTGTTGGGTAGAGTCCAGTGTGTGGGTAGAGTCCAGTGTGTGGGTATCGTCCCATATGTGGGTAGAGTCCCGTGTGTGGGTACAGTCCAGTCAGTGTGTGGGTAGAGTCCAGTGTGTGGGTAGAGTCCAGTGTGTGGGTAGAGTCCAGTGTGTGGGTACAGTCCAGTCAGTGTGTGGGTAGAGTCCAGTGTGTGGGTAGAGTCCAGTGTGTGGGTAGAGTCCAGTGTGTGGGTAGAGTCCAGTGTGTGGGTAGAGTCCAGTGTGTGGGTACAGTCCAGTCAGTGTGTGGGTAGAGTCCAGTGTGTGGGTATCATCCCATATGTGGGTAGAGTCCAGTGTGTGGGTACAGTCCAGTAAGTGTGTGGGTAGAGTCCAGTGTGTGGGTATCATCCCATATGTGGGTAGAGTCCAGTGTGTGGGTACAGTCCAGTCAGTGTGTGGGTAGAGTCCAGTGTGTGGGTATCGTCCCATATGTGGGTAGAGTCCCGTGTGTGGGTACAGTCCAGTCAGTGTGTGGGTAGAGTCCAGTGTGTGGGTAGAGTCCAGTGTGTGGGTAGAGTCCAGTGTGTGGGTACAGTCCAGTCCAGTGTGTGGGTAGAGTCCAGTTTGTGGGTAGAGTCCAATGTGTGGGTCGAGTCCAGTGAGTGTGTGGGTAGAGTCCAGTGAATGTGTGGGTAGAGTCCAGTGTGTGGGTATAGTCCAGTGTGTGGGTAGAGTCCAGTGTGTGGGTAGAGTCCAGTGTGTGGGTAGAGTCCAGTGTGTGGGTCGAGTCCAGTGTGTGGGTAGAGTCCAGTGTGTGGTTAGAGTCCAGTGTGTGGGTATAGTCCATTGTGTGGGTAGAGTCCATTGTGTGGGTACAGTCCAGTCAGTGTTTTGGTAGAGTCCAGTCAGTGTGTGGGTAGAGTCCAGTGTGGGGGTAGAGTCCAGTGTGTGGGTACAGTCCAGTCAGTGTGTGGGTAGAGTCCAGTGTGTGGGTAGAGTCCAGTGTGTGGGTAGAGTCCAATGTGTGGGTCGAGTCCAGTCAGTGTGTGGGTAGAGTCCAGTGTGTGGGTAGAGTCCAGTGTGTGGGTAAAGTCCAGTGTGTGGTTAGAGTCCAGTGTGTGGGTATAGTCCAGTGTGTGGGTATCGTCCCATATGTGGGTAGAGTCCCGTGTGTGGGTACAGTCCAGTCAGTGTGTGGGTAGAGTCCAGTGTGTGTGTGGGTAGAGTCCAGTGTGTGGGTAGAGTCCAGTGTGTGGGTAGAGTCCAGTGTGTGGGTAGAGTCCAGTGTGTGTGTAGAGTCCAGTGTGTGGTTAGAGTCCAGTGTGTCGGGTAGAGCCCAGTGTGTGGGTAGAGTCCAGTGTGTGGTTAGAGTCCAGTGTGTTGGGAAGATTCCAGTGTGTGGGTAGAGTCCAGTGTGTGGGTAGAGTCCAGTGTGTGGGTAGAGTCCAGTGTGTGGGTAGAGTCCAGTGTGTGGGTAGAGTCCAGTCAGTGTGTGGGTAGAGTCCAGTCAGTGTGTGGGTAGAGTCCAGTGTGTGGGTAGAGTCCTGTGTGTTGGTAGAGTCCTGTATGTGGGTAGAGTCCAGTGCGGTTGTAGAGTCCAGTGTGTGGGTAGAGTCCAGTGTGTGGGTAGAGTCCAGTGCGGTGGTAGAGTCCAGTGTGCCGGGTAGAGTCCAGTGTGTTGGGTAGAGTCCAGTGTGTGGGTAGAGTCCAGTGTGTGGGTAGAGTCCAGTGCGGTGGTAGAGTCCAGTGTGTGGGTAGAGTCCAGTGTGTCTGGTAGAGTCCAGTGTGTAGTATAGAGTCCAGTGTGTTGGTAGAGTCCAGTGTGTTGGGTAGAGTGCAGTGTGTGGGTAGAGTCCAGTGTGTGGGTAGAGTCCAGTGTGTTGGGTAGAGTCCAGTGTGTTGGGTAGAGTCCAGTGTGTTGGGTAGAGTCCAGTGTGTTGGTAGAGTCCAGTGTGTGGGTAGAGTCCAGTGTGTGGGTAGAGTCCAGTGTGTGGGTAGAGTCCAGTGTGTGGGTAGAGTCCAGTCAGTGTGTGGTTAAAGTCCAGTGTGTGGGAAGAGTCCAGTGTGTTGGTAGAGTCCAGTGTGTCGGGTAGAGTCCAGTGTGTGGGTAGAGTCCAGTGTGTGGGTAGAGTCCAGTGTGTTGGGTAGAGTCCAGTGTGTGGGTAGAGTCCAGTGTGTTGGGTAGAGTCCAGTGTGTGGGTAGAGTCCAGTGTGTTGGGTAGAGTCCAGTGTGTGGGTAGAGTCCAGTGTGTTGGGTAGAGTCCAGTGTGTGGGTAGAGTCCAGTCAGTGTGTGGGTAGAGTCCAGTCAGTGTGTGGGTAGAGTCCAGTGTGTGGGTAGAGTCAGTATGTGGGTAGAGTCTAGTGCGGTGGTAGAGTCCAGTGTGTGGGTAGAGTCCTGTGTGTGGGTAGAGTCCAGTGCGGTGGTAGAGTCCAGTGTGCCGGGTAGAGTCCAGTGTGTTGGGTAGAGTCCAGTGTGTGGGTAGAGTCCAGTGTGTGGGTAGAGTCCAGTGCGGCGGTAACGTCCAGTGTGTGGGTAGAGTCCAGTGTGTCTGGTAGAGTCCAGTGTGTAGTATAGAGTCCAGTGTGTTGGTAGAGTCCAGTGTGTTGGGTAGAGTGCAGTGTGTGGGTAGAGTCCAGTGTGTGGGTAGAGTCCAGTGTGTTGGGTAGAGTCCAGTGTGTTGGGTAGAGTCCAGTGTGTTGGGTAGAGTCCAGTGTGTTGGTAGAGTCCAGTGTGTGGGTAGAGTCCAGTGTGTGGGTAGAGTCCAGTGTGTGGGTAGAGTCCAGTGTGTGGGTAGAGTCCAGTCAGTGTGTGGGTAGAGTCCAGTGTGTGGGTAGAGTCCAGTGTGTTGGTAGAGTCCAGTGTGTTGGGTAGAGTCCAGTGTGTCGGGTAGAGTCCAGTGTGTCGGGTAGAGTCCAGTGTGTGGGTAGAGTCCAGTGTGTGGGTAGAGTCCAGTGTGTTGGGTAGAGTCCAGTGTGTGGGTAGAGTCCAGTGTGTTGGGTAGAGTCCAGTGTGTCGGGTAGAGTCCAGTGTGTCGGGTAGAGTCCAGTGTGTGGGTAGAGTCCAGTGTGTGGGTAGAGTCCAGTGTGTTGGGTAGAGTCCAGTGTGTGGGTAGAGTCCAGTGTGTTGGGTAGAGTCCAGTGTGTGGGTAGAGTCCAGTGTGTTGGGTAGAGTCCAGTGTGTTGGGTAGAGTCCAGTGTGTTGGGTAGAGTCCAGTGTGTTGGGTAGAGTCCAGTGTGTCGGGTAGAGTCCAGTGTGTCGGGTAGAGTCCAGTGTGTGGGTAGAGTCCAGTGTGTGGGTAGAGTCCAGTGTGTTGGGTAGAGTCCAGTATGTGGGTAGAGTCCAGTGTGTGGGTAGAGTCCAGTGTGTGGGTAGAGTCCAGTATGTGGGTAGAGTCCAGTGTGTGGGTAGAGTCCAGTGTGTGGGTAGAGTCCAGTGTGTTGGGTAGAGTCCAGTGTGTCGGGTAGAGTCCAGTGTGTCGGGTAGAGTCCAGTGTGTGGGTAGAGTCCAGTGTGTGGGTAGAGTCCAGTGTGTTGGGTAGAGTCCAGTATGTGGGTAGAGTCCAGTGTGTGGGTAGAGTCCAGTGTGTGGGTAGAGTCCAGTATGTGGGTAGAGTCCAGTGTGTGGGTAGAGTCCAGTGTGTGGGTAGAGTCCAGTGTGTGGGTAGAGTCCAGTGTGTGGGTAGAGTCCAGTGTGTGGGTAGAGTCCAGTATGTGGGTAGAGTCCAGTGTGTGGGTAGAGTCCAGTGTGTGGGTGCATAGAGTCAGTTCAAGAGAGTTACAGCAGAAAAGGGTCAATGCAGCCTGCCGTTTGATTAGATTCTTAGCAGTTTATAAATGTTATGTCTGGGGGTAGAAGCTGTTTAATGTCCGACTGGTTCCAGACTTGGTGCGCTGGTACCGCTTGTTGTGCTGTAGCAGAGAGAACAGTCTATGGCTTGGGTGGCTGGAGTCTTTGACAATTAGTTCCTTCCTCTGGCAGCGCCTTGTATAGAGGTCCTGGATGGCAAGGATCTCGGCCCCGGCGATGTACTGGGCCATATTTACTCTCTGTAGCGCTGTACATTCAGATGTCAAGCAGTTGCACATACCAAGCGATGATGCAACCTGTCAAGATGCTGTCGATGGTGCAGCTGTTGAACGTTTTGAGGATCTGAGGGCCCCATGACAAATATTTTCAGCCTCCTGAGGAGGAAGACGAGTTGTCGTGCCCTCTTCACAACTGTGTTGGTGTGTTTGGACCATGATAGGTCCGTAGTGATGTGGACACAGAGGAACTTGAAGCTCTCTACCCGCTCCACTACAGCCCTGTCGGTGTGAATGTGAACTCGTAACTCTCTCAGGACATGTTGAAATCTGTAGATTTTATAGATGTAGATGAACATGTTTTCAGTACACTCCACCATAATACATTATAGTCAAGCTACTGTTGGATTTCATCTCAGATCCACATAATAGAATACTGGAGCCGTTGAAGTTATGGGTGATGATGATGATGATGATGATGATGATGATGTTAGGCATCACCCCATCTCTGTGATCTTTAGACACAATAATAACTTTTTTTTCAAAGCTGACATTATGACTTTGGCCCTCCGGATCCTCGACACATCGGCAGATCAGTGGAAACAGCAACATCTAGATTGTTCCAGTTAAGATATCATGTGTGCTACTAGCTCTGCTTCTGCTAAGCATTAGGCTCAGTAACCGGTCGCCAATAAAATACTTTTGGAAATAGTAGGGGAGAAGATGGGGATTCCACATGGTTATCCTGGGAGATGATCAACAGAAGATGAGGATTCCACATGGTTATCCAGGGAGATGATCAACAAAGGGATAAGGTGATACACTTCAAGTTATATTTTGAGCAGATGTGGGAGCCGGGGGGGGGAGGGGGGGGGAGAAGAGGAACAAGAAAAAGACAAGAGGAGAAGGAGAAGACAACAGGAGATTGAGAAAACAAGAGGAGAAGGAGAAGACGTGAGGAGAAAGAGAAGACAAGAGGAGAAGGAGAAGACAAGAGGAGGAGAAGACAAGAACAGAAGGAGAAGACAAGAGAGAAGGAGAAGACAAGAGGAGAAGGAGAAGACAAGAGTAGAAGGAGAAGACAAGATGACAAGATAAGAGGAGGAGAAGACAACAGGAGATTGAGAAAACAAGAGGAGAAGGAGAAGACGTGAGGAGAAAGAGAAGACAAGAGGAGAAGGAGAAGACAAGAGGAGGAGAAGACAAGAACAGAAGGAGAAGACAAGAGAGAAGGAGAATACAAGAGGAGAAGGAGAAGACAAGATGACAAGATAAGAGGAGGAGAAGACATGAGGAGAAGTAGGAGACGTGAGGAGAAAGAGAAGACAAGAGGAGAAGGAGAAGACAAGAGGAGGAGAAGACAAGAGTAGAAGGAGAAGACAAGATGAGAAGATAAGAGGAGGAGAAGACATGAGGAGAAGGAGAAGACAAGAGGAGAAGTAGGAGACAAGAGGAGAAGGAGGAGACAAGAGGAGGAGAAGACAAGAGAGAAGGAGAAGTCAAGAGGAGAAGGAGAAGACATGAGGAGAAAGAGAAGGCCGGTGGAGGGGGCCCAAGGGGCAGGGGGGGATACCGAGGAGGTTGAGAGCACTTGTTAAGGACAGACAGAGATCATGACTAGATCATAACTAGCCATATGGCATGGCTGGGTGGAGAAGACAGGAGAGGAAAGAAGAGACCTCCAGAAGAAAGGAAAAACCTCCAGCAGAGTTTCATGTACTCTTTTATATATTCACATCAAAGGAGGTTGGTGGCATCTTAATTGGGGAGGATGGGCTCGTGGTAATGACTGGAGCGGAATTGTGGACTGGTATCAAATACATCAAACACATTCCTAATGTATGATGCCATTCCATTCGCTCCGTTCCAGACATTATTATGTGCCTTCCTCTCTCCAGCAGCCTCCGCTGATCCAGATGTACGTTCCAGATCCTCCTCTGTGGGACATTCCACTGGTATTGTAGCTCCTAAAGAGAAACCCTGCATCACTGGGATGGTTTGAAGCACCAACAGCCCATCAGAGGCAGCTGGTCTAGCTTCTTGAGAATACAGGGGGTGCTGTTTCGCATTAGCATAATTGCCTCTACAGATTAAACTGCCTCTTATTCAATTATTGCTGTTACTATATGCATATAACCATATACCATTGGATAGAAAACAAGCTATGGTTTCTAAAACCGTTCCAATTTCGTCTCTGAGTTAAACACAGGTCATTTCACAGCACTTTCCCTGAGCCAGAAGAAGATTGCAAGATGTGTATGCTCGCTTCAACGCTCTGCCTATATATGGTCATGCCACCTATGACCCGAAACAGACTTCGTTCTTCTTCCTCTAGGTGTCAGGAAGTTGTCAGAGGAGAAATTTTTTGTTTATCTTGTACTGACGTGAAATAAGACCTATTTCTTTAGCGTGACCGACAACTTCCGGTTTTCTCAGAAGTGCGTCTTAGAGCTGCCATTGTCTTTTGTTATGCTGACGTTACGGATGAAAACTATCTCCGTCTCGAAGTTTGTTTGATACATGTGACCATATCACCGTAATGTATGTTTTTTCAATATAGTTTAATCAGATTATTAGAATTTTTTCGGGAGTTTTGCCGTGTTCCGTTCTTTGAGTTTTTTAACTTTGGAAAAGGACCGTGCCAGTCGACCAGTACCCAGGCTAAATGAAGAGGGGAAGTTGCCATTGTGAATGGATTGAACGACTCATCAGGACTAAGGACACCTTGATCAACATTCTGATGAAAGATCAGCAATAGTAAGAACCAATTTACGATGTTATTTCATATATCTGTCGTGCATGTGAACTGGTCGGGCACGTCCAGCTGGTTCTGGCTGGCCTGGTTATGCTAATTTAGCGCTACATTTTGTTTTCGCTATAAAACATTTAAAAAATCTGAAATATTGTTTGGATTCACCAGATGTTGGGCTTTCAATGTCTGTACGCTGTGTATTTTTTCTGAAATGTTTTAAGACAAGTAATTAGTTATATAACGTTGGTCTCTGTAATTGTTCTAGCTGCATCAGCACTATATCAGATTGCAGCTGCAATGTAGAACTGTGATTTATACCTGAAAAATGCACATTTAAAAAAAAAAAACTATGCTATACCATAAATATGTTATCAGACTGTCATCTTATGAATTTGTTTGTTGGTTTGTGGCTATCAATATCTTAGTTTAGCCGAATTGGTGATAGCACCTGATGGAGTAAGAAACTGTTGGAGTAAGAAAATGGTGTCTTTTGCTAACGTGTTTAGCTAATAGATTTACATATTTTGTCTTCCCTGTAAAACATTTAAAAAATCTGAAATGGTGGTTTTATTCACAAGATCTGTGTCTTTCATTGGGTGTCTTGGACTTGTGATTTAATGATATTTAGATGCTACTATTTAATTGTGACGCTATGCTAGCGATGCTAATCAGTGTGGGGGAGGTGGGGGGTGCTCCCGGATCCGGGTTAGGTACTCTGTAGAGGCTAGAAGGTCTGGTCACCAAAGGGCTTATAGTGCAGATATTTTATAGGAAGTGTTAATGCCGGGTCAGGTGCATAGACTTCTTTAGCATAGGCTGTTTTACCACTGTTATATACTATACTGTACTGTTATATACTGTACTGTTATATACTGTACTGTTATATACTATACTGTTATATACTATACTGTACTGTTATATACTATACTGTAATGTTATATACTATACTGTACTGTTATATACTATACTGTACTGTTATATACTATACTGTACTGTTATATACTGTACTGTTATATACTATACTGTACTGTTATATACTATACTGTACTGTTATATACTATACTGTACTGTTATATACTATACTGTACTGTTATATACTATACTGTACTGTTATATACTATACTGTACTGTTATATACTGTACTGTACTGTTATATACTATACTGTACTGTTATATACTATACTGTACTGTTATATACTATACTGTACTGTTATATACTGTACTGTTATATACTGTACTGTACTGTTATATACTATACTGTACTGTTATATACTGTACTGTTATATACTGTACTGTTATATACTATACTGTACTGTTATATACTGTACTGTACTGTTATATACTATACTGTACTGTTATATACTATACTGTACTGTTATATACTATACTGTACTGTTATATACTATACTGTACTGTTATATACTGTACCGTTATATAGTGTACTGTACTGTTATATACTATACTGTACTGTTATATACTATACTGTACTGTTATATACTATACTGTACTGTTATATACTATACTGTACTGTTATATACTATACTCCACTGTTATATACTGTACTGTTATATACTGTACTGTACTGTTATATACTATACTGTACTGTTATATACTGTACTGTTATATACTGTACTGTTATATACTATACTGTACTGTTATATACTGTACTGTACTGTTATATACTATACTGTACTGCTATATATTATACTGTACTGTTATATACTGTACTGTTATATACTGTACTGTACTGTTATATAATATACTGTACTGTTATATACTGTACTGTTATATACTGTACTGTACTGTTATATACTATACTGTACTGTTATATACTGTACTGTTATATACTGTACTGTTATATACTATACTGTACTGTTATATACTGTACTGTACTGTTATATACTATACTGTACTGTTATATACTATACTGTACTGTTATATACTATACTGTACTGTTATATACTATACTGTACTGTTATATACTGTACTGTTATATACTATACTGTACTGTTATATACTATACTGTACTGTTATATACTATACTGTACTGTTATATACTATACTGTACTGTTATATACTATACTGTACTGTTATATACTGTACTGTTATATACTGTACTGTACTGTTATATACTATACTGTACTGTTATATACTGTACTGTTATATACTGTACTGTTATATACTATACTGTACTGTTATATACTGTACTGTACTCTTATATACTATACTGTACTGCTATATACTATACTGTACTGTTATATACTGTACTGTTATATACTGTACTGTACTGTTATTTACTATACTGTACTGTTATATACTGTACTGTTATATACTATACTGTACTGTCATATACTATGCTGTACTGTTATATACTGTACTGTTATATACTATACTGTACTGTTATATACTGTACTGTTATATACTATACTGTACTGTTATATACTGTACTGCACTGTTATATACTGTACTGTACTGTTATATACTATACTGTACTGTTATATACTGTACTGTACTGTTATATACTATACTGTACTGTTATATACTATACTGTACTGTTATATACTGTACTGTACTGTTATATACTATACTGTACTGTTATATACTATACTGTACTGTTATATACTATACTGTAATGTTATATACTATACTGTACTGTTATATACTGTACTGTTATATACTATACTGTACTGTTATATACTGTACTGTACTGTTATATACTATACTGTACTGTTATATACTATACTGTACTGTTATATACTGTACTGCACTGCTATATACTGTACTGCACTGTTATATACTATACTGTACTGTTATATACTATACAGTACTGTTATATACTATACTGTACTGTACTGTTATATACTATACTGCACTGTTATATACTATACTGTACTGTTATATACTATACTGTACTGTTATATACTGTACTGTACTGTTATATACTATACTGTACTGTTATATACTGTACTGTTATATACTATACTGTACTGTTATATACTATACTGTACTGTTATATACTATACTGTACTGTTATATACTGTACTGTTATATACTATACTGTACTGTTATATACTGTACTGTACTGTTATATACTATACTGTACTGTTATATACTATACTGTACTGTTATTTACTATACTGTACTGTTATATACTATACTGTACTGTTATATACTGTACTGTTATATACTATACTGTACTGTTATATACTGTACTGTACTGTTATATACTGTACTGTACTGTTATATACTATACTGTACTGTTATATACTGTACTGTTATATACTGTACTGTACTGTTATATACTGTACTGTTATATACTGTACTGTACTGTTATATACTGTACTGCACTGTTATATACTATACAGTACTGTTATATACTATACTGTACTGTACTTTTATATACTATACTGTACTGTTATATACTGTACTGTTATATACTGTACTGTACTGTTATATACTGTACTGTTATATACTGTACTGCACTGTTCTATACTGTACTGTACTGTTATATACTATACTGTACTGCTATATACTATACTGTACTGTTATATACTGTACTGTTATATACTGTACTGTACTGTTATATACTGTACTGTTATATACTATACTGTACTGCTATATACTGTACTGTACTGTTATATACTATACTTTACTGTTATATACTGTACTGTACTGTAGGAAGCACCTTGTCTAACCAGACTGAAACACCCAACTCTAACTAAAATAACTCCATCATGTTGGAAACAGCTATCATCTCTAATTAATATAACTATCATTTCTAACTAATATAACTATAATCTAATTAATATAACTATCATATCTAACTAATATAACTATAATCTAATTAATATAACTATCAAATCTAACTAATATAACTATAATCTAATTAATATAACTATCATTTCTAACTAATATAATATCATATCTAACTAATATAACTATAATCTAATTAATATAACTATAATCTCTAACTAATATAATATCATATCTAACTAATATAACTATAATCTAATTAATATAACTATAATCTCTAACTAATATAATATCATATCTAACTAATATAAGTATAATCTAATTAATATAACTATAATCTCTAACTAATATAATATCATATCTAACTAATATAACTATAATCTAACTAATATAACTATAATCTAACTAATATAACTATCATCTCTAACTAATATAACTATAATCTAACTAATTTAACTATAATCCAACTAATATAACTATAATCTAACTAATATAACTATCATCTCTAACTAATATAACTATAATCTAACTAATTTAACTATAATCTAACTAATATAACTATAATCTAACTAATATAACTATAATCTAACTAATATAACTATCATCTCTAACTAATATAACTATAATCTAACTAATATAACTATAATCTAATTAATATAACTATCATCTCCCAAAAATATCACTCTCATCCCTAACTAATATAAATATAATCTAATTAATATAAATATAATCTAATTAATATAAATATAATCTAATTAATATAAATATAATCTAATTAATATAACTATAATCTCTAACTAATATAATATCATATCTAACTAATATAACTATAATCTAATTAATATAACTATCATCTCTAACTAATATAACTATAATCTAACTAATTTAACTATAATCTAACTAATATAACTATATTCTAACTAATATAACTATAATCTAACTAATTTAACTATAATATAACTAATATAACTATAATCTAACTAATATAACTATCATCTGTAACTATTTTAACTATCATCTATTACCAATATAACTATCATCTCCCAAAAATATCACTCTCATCCCTAACTAATATAAATATACTCTAATTAATATAAATATAATCTAATTAATATAACTATAATCTAACTAATATAACTATAATCTCAGTAATATAACTATAATCTAACTAATATAACTATAATCTAACTAATATAACTATCATCTCAGTAATATAACTATAATCTCTAACTAATATAACTATAATCTAACTAATATAACTATAATCTAACTAATATAATATCATCTCAGTAATATAACTATCATCTCTAACTAATATAACTATAATCTAACTAATATAACTATAATCTAACTAATATAACTATAATCTAACTAATATAACTATAATCTAATTAATATAACTATCATCTCTAACTAATATAACTATGATCTAACTAATATAACTATAATCTAACTAACTTAACTATAATCTAATTAATATCACTCTCATCCCTAACTAATATAAAAAATAATCTCTAACTAATAGAACTATCATCTCTAACTAATTGTAAAGACCAAAAGCTTTTTCAATTTTAGCTGATTTTATAAGAAATAGTGAATCATGCAAGGGTACCAATATATTTGACTCATCAGTATAACATTACAGCTACGTTTTTCTGACAGAAATTATTTAATCAAGTACAATACAATCGCAGCTCCAAAAGTCAGCAAGTGAGACATGTTCTAACGCTTGTTTTCTACAGGGCCCAGAAACTGGACCATTACTCTAGCAGTGAAACGGCATCATTATTACAAGGCGTTAAAAGGAAGTCATAAAAGTAGATGAGATACTCCTGCCGCTGAAACCCGATGAAAGAAACAATAAAAGAGGAAGACAGAGAAAGAGAGCGAGCGGGATAGGAGTCTTTGTCAATGGCCACTCTTGCGTCACCAGATCCTCCTAGGGGGAATCCAGTTTGTTACAAGCAGCTCAGTGGTCAGTGAGGAATGACCAGACCAGACCACAGCAGACCAGACCACAGCAGACCACAGCAGATCAGACCACAGCAGACCATAGCAGACCAGACCAAAGCAGACCAGACCACAGCAGACCACAGCAGACCAGACCACAGCAGACCAGACCACAGCAGACCAGACCACAGCAGACCACAGCAGACCAGACCACAGCAGACCAGACCACAGCAGACCACAGCAGACCAGACCAAAGCAGACCAGACCAGACCACAGCAGACCACAGCAGACCAGACCACAGCAGACCAGACCACAGCAGACCAGACCACAGCAGACCACAGCAGACCATAGCAGACCAGACCAAAGCAGACCAGACCACAGCAGATCAGACCACAGCAGACCACAGCAGATCAGACCACAGCAGACCATAGCAGACCAGACCACAGCAGACCAGACCACAGCAGATCAGACCACAGCAGACCACAGCAGACCAGACCAAACCAGACCAGCCCACAGCAGACCATAGCAGACCAGACCAAACCAGACCAGACCACAGCAGACCACAGCAGACCAGACCAAAGCAGACCAGACCAAAGCAGACCAGACCAAAGCAGACCAGACCAAAGCAGACCAGACCACACCAGACCACACCAAACCAGACCAGATACAGCAGACTAGACCAGAAACACCATCTTTAAAACATATGGGTTGTGTCCTAATTGGCACCCTATTCACTATGTAGATCAGTACTTTGATCAGGGTCCATAGGGCTTTGGGAATCAGCCATGGACCAATTCCTCTCCCTGCCAGGTCCTTGCAGGCACCAAACTGTTCTCATCAGTTAGTCGACCTGAAGGAAGTAAATGGCTTTGTCATCCCCTATGGACCAATATTATTCTTTGCTTCCCCAAACAATACCACATCCAGTATAATCTAATGTGATATAAAACTGGTCAAACTGGATCGTTAAAATATGTGTCCCAAATGGAACACTGAGACTGGATGGGTTCCACATGGAACACTGAGACTGAGTGTGTTCCAAATGGAACCGTGAGACTGAGTGTTTTCCACATGGAACACTGAGGCTGAGTGTTTTCCAAATGGAACACTGAGACTGAGTGTGTTCCAAATGGAACACTGAGACTGAGTGTGTTCCAAATGGAACACTGAGAGTGGGTGTGTTCCAAATGGAACCCTGAAACTGAGTGTTTTCCAAATGGAACACTGAGAGTGGGTGTTTTCCAAATGGAACACTGAGAGTGAGTGTGTTCCAAATGGAACACTGAGAGTGAGTGTGTTCCAAATGGAACCCTGAAACTGAGTGTTTTCCAAATGGAACACTGAGACTGAGTGTGTTCCAAATGGAACCGTGAGGCTGAGTGTGTTCCAAATGGAACCGTGAGGCTGAGTGTGTTCCAAATGGAACCGTGAGGCTGAGTGTGTTCCAAATGGAACCGTGAGACTGAGTGTGTTCCAAATGGAACACTGAAACTGAGTGTTTTCCAAATGGAACACTGAAACTGAGTGTTTTCCAAATGGAACACTGAGAGTGAGTGTGTTCCAAATGGAACACTGAGACTGATTGTTTTCCAAATGGAACACTGAGACTGAGTGTGTTCCAAATGGAACACTGAGACTGATTGTTTTCCAAATGGAACACTGAGACTGAGTGTGTTCCAAATGGAACACTGAAACTGAGTGTTTTCCAAATGGAACACTGAAACTGAGTGTTTTCCAAATGGAACACTGAGAGTGAGTGTGTTCCAAATGGAACACTGAGACTGATTGTTTTCCAAATGGAACACTGAGACTGAGTGTGTTCCAAATGGAACACTGAGACTGATTGTTTTCCAAATGGAACAATGAGACTGAGTGTGTTCCAAATGGAACACTGAAACTGAGTGTTTTCCAAATGGAACACTGAGACTGAGTGTGTTCCAAATGGAACACTGAGAGTGAGTGTGTTCCAAATGGAACACTGAGGCTGAGTGTTTTCCAAATGGAACACTGAGACTGAGTGTGTTCCAAATGGAACCGTGAGGCTGAGTGTGTTCCAAATGGAACACTGAGACTGAGTGTGTTCCAAATGGAACACTGAGAGTGAGTGTGTTCCAAATGGAACACTGAGACTGAGTGTGTTCCAAATGGAACACTGAGAGTGAGTGTGTTCCAAATGGAACACTGAAACTGAGTGTTTTCCAAATGGATGCAACTTGCAACTTATTATGTGACTTTTTCAGCAAATTTGACTCCTAAATTTACTTAGGCTTGCCGTTACAAAAGGTTTGAATATTTATTGACTCAAGACATTTCAGTTTTCATTTTTTATTGATTTGTAAAAAAATAAATCTAAAACATAAATCCACTTTGGCATTATGGGGTATTATCTGTAGGCAAGTGACCAAAACATCTACATTTAATAAATGTTTAATTCAGACTTTAAAACAACAAAATGTAACGCAAGACACTGTATGTGAGTGTGTGCGCATGTGAGTAAGAGTGTGAAGGTGTGTATGTCTGTGTGGGTAGAGACCTGTGGATGGGCTTAGAGTCAATGTGGGTAGTCTGTTTGAGAGGCAGAGTAGTAGCTGTTTATTTATTTATTTAACCTTTATTTAACCAGGAAGTACTCATTGAGATTTAAAATCTCTTTTTCAAGAGCTTCCTGGCCAAGATAGGCAGCACCAAGTCATTACAAAAATTACAGACAAACAACAAGTAATCTAGTAGAAACCATTGAATTCACAAGAGTATAACAAAAATCAAAAACAGCAAATTAAAAACATTGACAGGTCAGGGAATCAGCCTCAAAATCCTTCATCAGTGATTTAAAAACACCAATCGGAACAAGTTCTTCCAGTTTAAAATGATTTTAAACTGTTAGCCATTTAACAGTCCTATGGCCAGGAGATAGAAGCTGTTTAGGAGTTTGTTGGTCTGAGCCTTGATGCACCGGTACCGCCTGCTGGATAGGAGAATGGAGAATGGGCCTTTCTCAAACACCTCCTGGCATGTATGTCCTAGATGGCTGGGAGCGCACCCCCATCGCCACAGCCACACTATACGGTGTGATATTATATTTAGCTACACTCTCGAGTTGGAAAAGGGTTACCGATGTATCCAACGGTTTGGTAAGTTGTTCAACATGACAAACTTCAGGCCGACGACTTCCACAAATACATAATGTTGAAGTGTTTCATCTAAAATATTCCCCAGTGTCAGGGCAATAATCAGCCCCTCAGAAAGGGAGTGGAGGGGCACATTGTGAATACAGTGGAGGTTTCCCTCCAGACGAACAGCTGAGCAACACATGTTGGACAGACCTCCTGCTGACTTCCACTGGGCCCCCAGGATCCATCTCTATCCGCCACATGCTTTACAACCTACTGAAATACACACAGATATGGATTCTGCAGTATGAAGAAAATCTGTGTTTTATCTCCTTACATCCAGAAGGCTAAATTACATGAGTATTTACGTTGCCCTATGTGTCCTGTGTGTAAGAGGGCAGGTTGTTCTTACTAGGCTATAGGGAATTGTTTTAAGAAGCTCATAGCAAGGATTATTTTTCTGGTTGATTTAGCATTTTAAGACCCTTAAAGTTTAAAAAAATACATACACAAACTATTTGAGGAAAAATGATTATTGGCCTTCCTGCTATTGCCCATACAAACACATTGAATAACAGACAGTCCTTACTGCTATTAGCCAATAGAAACACATTGAATAACAGATAGTCCTTACTGCTATTAGCCAATAGAAACACATTGAATAACAGATAGTCCTTACTGCTATTAACCAATAGAAACACATTGAATAACAGTCCTTACTGCTATTAGCCAATAGAAACACACTGAATAACAGATAGTCCTTACTGCTATTAGCCAATAGAAACACATTGAATAACAGATAGTCCTTACTGCTATTAGCCAATAGAAACACATTGAATAACAGACAGTCCTTACTGCTATTAGCCAATAGAAACACATTGAATAACAGATAGTCCTTACTGCTATTAGCCAATAGAAACACATTGAATAACAGTCCTTCCTGCTATTAGCCAATAGAAACACATTGAATAACAGATAGTCCTTACTGCTATTAACCAATAGAAACACATTGAATAACAGTCCTTCCTGCTATTAGCCCATACAAACACATTGAATAACAGATTCACCACATAGAACAAGATACAGCCCCCCTCAAAAAAATCCTAAGGAAGTTTGTTCTGATGTGTCTGTCCTATACCTGAGAGACATAAGAAAGACAAGAGACAATAAAAAAAGAAGGTGTATTTAACCCTTTATTTCTGTCACTAAACAGTCTCCCTATAGAGTAAACTGTACTTCTTTAAACGTGTCCAAATGGTACCGGGAGACTTTGAGACGAGTCTTGTGGGGGCTGTGTGCGTCTTAGATCAAAACAACTGGCATGTACATGTCCGTGAGAGTCTTAGTGTGTATTAGGATGCAGCCCAGACTGTTGGGACGCTACAGACAGAAGTTGATAGATCCGCTGTACCGATGAGTCCCAAAACGCTTGTGTGGGTCGTAGAGAAAAACGGAGAACATCTTCCATAGAGGGGTCATAATAGTTTGTAGGCCAAACCATTCGGACGCTACAGACCATTTTGTGAGAATATTTTAGGCATGTCTCCTGGTCTGATAAACACTGCTCTATCTCTGTCACCTTTCACCTCAGATGGGATGTCTCCTGGTCTGACCAACACTGCTCTATCTCTGTCACCTTTCACCCCAGATGGGATGTCTCCTGGTCTGATAAACACCTCTCTATCTCTGTCACCTTTCATCTCAGATGGGATGTCTCCTGGTCTGATAAACACCTCTCTGTCACCTTTCACCTCAGATGGGATGTCTCCTGGTCTGGTAAACACTGCTCTATCTCTGTCACCTTTCACCTCAGATGGGATGTCTCCTGGTCTGACCAACACTGCTCTATCTCTGTCACCTTTCACCCCAGATGGGATGTCTCCTGGTCTGATAAACACCTCTCTATCTCTGTCACCTTTCATCTCAGATGGGATGTCTCCTGGTCTGATAAACACCTCTCTGTCACCTTTCACCTCAGATGGGATGTCTCCTGGTCTGATAAACACCTCTCTATCTCTGTCTCCTTTCACCCCAGATGGGATGTCTCCTGGTCTGACCAACACCTCTCTAGTTCTGTCACCTTTCAACTCAGATGGGATGTCTCCTGGTCTGACCAACACCTCTCTAGCTCTGTCACCTTTCACCTCAGATGGGATGTCTCCTGGTCTGATAAACACCTCTCTAGCTCTGTCACCTTTCACCTCAGATGGGATGTCTCCTGGTCTGACCAACACCTCTCTATCTCTGTCACCTTTCACCTCAGATGGGATGTCTCCTGGTCTGACCAACACCTCTCTATCTCTGTCACCTTTCACCTCAGATGGGATGTCTCCTGGTCTGACCAACACTGCTCTAGCTCTGTCACCTTTCACCCCAGATGGGATGTCTCCTGGTCTGATAAACACTGCTCTATCTCTGTCACCTTTCACCTCAGATGGGATGTCTCCTGGTCTGATAAACACTGCTCTATCTCTGTCACCTTTCACCTCAGATGGGATGTCTCCTGGTCTGACCAACACCTCTCTATCTCTGTCACCTTTCACCTCAGATGGGATGTCTCCTGGTCTGACAAACACCTCTCTGTCACCTTTCACCTCAGATGGGATGTCTCCTGGTCTGGTAAACACCTCTCTATCTCTGTCACCTTTCACCCCAGATGGGATGTCTCCTGGTCTGGTAAACACCTCTCTGTCACCTTTCACAGCAGATGGGAAGTCTCCTGGTCTGATAAACACCATTCTAGCTCTGTCACCTTTCACAGCAGATGGGAAGTCTCCTGGTCTGATAATCACCATTCTAGCTCTGTCACCTTTCACAGCAGATGGGAAGTCTCCTGGTCTGACCAACACCTCTCTATCTCTGTCACCTTTCACCTCAGATGGGATGTCTCCTGGTTTGATAAACACCTCTCTATCTCTGTCACCTTTCAACTCAGATGGGATGTCTCCTGGTCTGACCAACACTGCTCTAGCTCTGTCACCTTTCACCCCAGATGGGATGTCTCCTGGTCTGATAAACACCTCTCTGTGACCTTTCACCCCAGATTGGATGTCTCCTGGTCTGATAAACACCTCTCTGTCACCTTTCACCCCAGATGGGATGTCTCCTGGTCTGACCAACACTGCTCTAGCTCTGTCACCTTTCACCCCAGATGGGATGTCTCCTGGTCTGATAAACACCTCTCTGTGACCTTTCACCTCAGATGGGATGTCTCCTGGTCTGATAAACACCTCTCTGTCACCTTTCACCTCAGATGGGATGTCTCCTGGTCTGACCAACACTGCTCTAGCTCTGTCACCTTTCACCCCAGATGGGATGTCTCCTGGTCTGATAAACACCTCTCTGTGACCTTTCACCCCAGATGGGATGTCTCCTGGTCTGATAAACACCTCTCTGTCACCTTTCACCTCAGATGGGATGTCTCCTGGTCTGGTAAACACTGCTCTATCTCTGTCACCTTTCACCTCAGATGGGATGTCTCCTGGTCTGACCAACACCTCTCTATCTCTGTCACCTTTCACCTCAGATGGGATGTCTCCTGGTTTGATAAACACCTCTCTATCTCTGTCACCTTTCAACTCAGATGGGATGTCTCCTGGTCTGACCAACACTGCTCTAGCTCTGTCACCTTTCACCCCAGATGGGATGTCTCCTGGTCTGATAAACACCTCTCTGTGACCTTTCACCCCAGATTGGATGTCTCCTGGTCTGATAAACACCTCTCTGTCACCTTTCACCCCAGATGGGATGTCTCCTGGTCTGACCAACACTGCTCTAGCTCTGTCACCTTTCACCCCAGATGGGATGTCTCCTGGTCTGATAAACACCTCTCTGTGACCTTTCACCTCAGATGGGATGTCTCCTGGTCTGATAAACACCTCTCTGTCACCTTTCACCCCAGATGGGATGTCTCCTGGTCTGACCAACACTGCTCTATCTCTGTCACCTTTCACCTCAGATGGGATGTCTCCTGGTCTGACCAACACTGCTCTAGCTCTGTCACCTTTCACCCCAGATGGGATGTCTCCTGGTCTGATAAACACCTCTCTGTGACCTTTCACCCCAGATGGGATGTCTCCTGGTCTGATAAACACCTCTCTATCTCTGTCACCTTTCACCTCAGATGGGATGTCTCCTGGTCTGATAAACACCTCTCTGTCACCTTTCACCTCAGATGGGATGTCTCCTGGTCTGATAAACACCACTCACCTCAGATGGAACTCTGTAGCTGAAACTGACAGTTTTTTATGGGGATGTGTTCATTATGCTAATCTGATTTCCGCGTGGGCATCGACCTTTGTTGTTATGAAAATTCAACAAAATAATTTCACTCCCAAAAAATGTATCTGTGGATTTGGGGCATACTGTATCCATTGTACAGCTTTGTGGATTTGGGGCATACTGTATCCATTGTACAGCTTTGTGGATTTGGGGCATACTGTATCCATTGTACAGCTTTGTGGATTTGGGGCATACTGTATCCATTGTACAGCTTTGTGGATTTGGGGCATACTGTATCCATTGTACAGCTTTGTGGATTTGGGGCATACTGTATCCATTGTACAGCTTTGTGGATCTTGGGTCCATGAACTGTGTGCATACTTTCCGTTTTCATAGTTCACGTTTAAGCCATGGAGAGAGATTCTCAATGTTTCATAGACTGTCCTCCATGCTCCCGCATGTGCAGGAAGATTTATGAATCTCTGGCACCAGACACAGATCAGAGCCCCCATCAGTCCTGAGAGAGAGGGATATAAATGATGCTATGTGAATATCTCTGTATAGATGCTATGTGAATATCTCTGTGTAGATGCTATGTGAATATCTCTGTACAGAGGCTATGCCATTCATTCCTGTATAGATATTCCTATTGCATAGCTTACAACATTGTACATTTGTTCTTACCTTTCAGAACCAAAAGTTCATCCTATGGAAACTGCAGACCCCTGTGCTTGTGTGAACACTGCTGTGTGTGATGGGGATGAAGACACTATAATAAGGAGAGATTTGATTGGGCCAAGAAACACGAGCAATGGACATTAGACCGGTGGAAATCTGTCCTTTGGTCTGATGAGTCCAAATTTGATATTTTTGGTTCCAACCGCCGTGTCTTTGTGAGATGCAGAGTAGGTGAAAGGATGATCTCCGCATGTGTGGTTCCCACCGTGAAGCATGGAGGAGGAGGCCTTCAATGCTGCAGAAATGTTTGGGTACTCTTCCCCAGATCTGTGTCTCGACACAATCTTGCTTCGGAGCTCTTTGGACAATTCCTTCAACCTCATGGCTTGGTGTTTTCACTCTGACATGCACTGTCAACTGTGGGACCTTATATAGACAGGTGTGTGCCTTTCAAATCATGTCCAATCAATTTAATTAACCACAGTTGGACTCCAATCAAGTTGTAGAAACATCTCAAGGATGATCAATGGAAACAGGATGCACCTGAGCTCAACTTTGAGTCTCATAGCAAAGTCTGAATACTTATGAAAATAAGATAATTCTGTAACATAATTTTTTATGAATGTACAAGAATTTCAAAAAACCTGTTTGCGCTTTGTCATTATGGGGTACTGTGTTTAGATTGATGGGGAAAAAATGTATTTAATCTATTTTAGAATAAGGCTGTAACGTAACAAAATGTGGAAAAAGTCAAGGGGTCTGAATACTTTCCCGAATGCACTGTATAGGGAATAGGAAGCCATTTGGACCTCAAACTGGGTGTTGCTCCTAGAGACGCTTGGCAACATGCTGTCGTAGCGAGCTAAACAGCAGAACCCAGGAACAGTTCAGCAGGTGAGAGAGAGTTACAGAGTGTGTTCAGCCTCATTGGCGCTCAGTAATGAGATCTGTCTTATAAATCACAGGATTCTAGAACCACATCAAACCCTCCAGTTAAAGGCCTGAAAGGCCTGGCTGGTCTGTCTGACGGCAGGGGAAGTACAGGATCTAGTTTCATACGTCACATTTTATACCCATCAGGTCCTGGAGTGATTATTGGGTGGAATACTGAGAGCAGAGAGGAGTGGTCCTTATTTCACCCAGTTCTGAGGGCAGCTCTGCCTCCAGGGAAGAAACCAATGTGATGGGTTTAGTTTAATGCAAGAAATTCCAATTGATAATGGGATTGCATGGGATTCCAATCTGCAACCTTGCGTGTGGCAACCCCATCATGCATCTGGAAAGAGATGAGTTCATTATTGTGAAGTGATGTTTTCTTATGATTGCGTCAGAGGTGGCACGTAAAGGTGGATTTAAATGGACAGGTCTTATTTTTCATTTGGGCCAAGTGTTTTGGTAGTTCCACCCATACAACTGTTACGTTCCCCAACAAGAAAACCAAAAATGTCGCTCAAATAGAAGAGGGAACTAACAAAGAGTCACTGACCAACAACCAAAACGAAACAGGTTCTAGGAGGGGTTCTGAAAGACACTCACCATGAGCACACTAAATTTGCCAACTAAGCGGCAAACAAAATAAAAACTCGCACCACACTTAAAGACAGGAAGCAACCCAAAAAGGTGGAGCTAAACGATATCAGGGAAATCAGATAAAGAATTGTTTGTCTAGAAATCAAACAGGGAGAGCCAACTAAAGGTGATGACCCTCCACAATACTGTCAACAATTAAATACGATAAAACACTGTGTGTGTGTGTGTGTGTGTGTGTGTGTGTGTGTGTGTGTGTGTGTGTGTGTGTGTGTGTGTGTGTGTGTGTGTGTGTGTGTGTGTGTGTGTGTGTGTGTGTGTGTTTGCGCGCGTGCGTGCGTGCGCGCGTGCGTGCGTGTGTGTGTGTGTGTGTGTGTGCGTACAGTGCATTCGGAAAGTACTCAAACCCCTTGACTTTTTCCACATTTTGCTACATTACAGCCTTATTCTAAAATTGTTTAAATCGTTTTTCTCCTCATCAATCTACACACAATACCCCATAATGACATCACAATACCCCATAATGACATCACAATACCCCATAATGACATCACAATACCCCACAATGACATCACAATACCCCATAATGACAGAGCAAAAACAGTTTTTTAGAATTTTCCGCAATTTTATGAAAAAATACAAAACTGAAATACCACATTTACATAAGTATTCAGACCCTTTACTCAGTACTTTGTTGAAGCACCTTTGGCAGTGATTACAGCCTTGAGTCTTCTTGTGTATGATGGTACAAGCTTGGCACGCCTTTATTTGGGGAGTTTCTCCCATTCTTCTCTGCTGATCCTCTCAAGTTCTGTCAGGTTGGATGGGGAGCGTTGCTACACAGCTATTTTCAGGTCTCTCCACAGATGTTTGATCGGGTTCAAGTCCTGGCTCTGGCTGGGCCACTCAAAAACATTCAGAGACTTGTCCTGAAGCCACTCCTGCGTTGTCCTGGCTGATTGCTTAGGGTTGTTGTCCTGTTGGAAGTTGAACCTTCGGCCCAGTCTGAGGTCCTGAGTGCTCTGGAGCAGGTTTTCATCAAGGATCTCTCTGAACTTTGCTCCATTAATCTTTCCCTCGATCCTGACTAGTCTCCCATTCCCTGCCGCTGAAAAACATCCCCACAGCATGATGCTGCCACTACCATGCTTCACCGTAGGGATGGTGCCAGGTTTCCTCCAGACGTGACTCTTGGCATTCAGGCCAAATAGTTCAATCTTGGTTTCATCAGACCAGAGAATCTTGTTTTTTCATTGTCTGAGAGTCATTCAGGTGCATTTTTGCAAAAACCAAGCGGGTTGTCTTGTGCATTTTACTGAAGAGTGGCTTCCATCTACCATAAAGGCCTGATTGATGGAGTGCTGCAGAGATGAATGTCCTTCTGGAAGGTTCTTCCATCTCCACAGACAAACTCTGGAGCTCTGACAGAGTTACCAATGGGCCCTTCTCCCCAATTGCTCAGTTTGGTCGGGGCGGCTCTAAAAAGAGTCTTGGTGGTTCCGAACTTCTTCCATTTAAGATGGAGGCCTCTGTGTTCTTGGGGCCTTCATTGCTGCAGACATTATTTGGTACCCTTCTCCAGATCTGTGCCTCGACACAATCCTGTCTTGGGGCTCGACTGACGACTATTTCAACCTCATGGCTTAGTTTTTGCTCTGACATGCGCTGTTGACTGTGGGACCTAATATAGACAGGTGTGTGCCTTTCCAAATCATGTCCAATCAATTTAATTTACCACAGATGGACTCCGATCAAGTTGTAGAAACATCTCAAGGATGATCAATGGAAACAGGATGCACCGGAGCTCAATTTCAAATCTCATAACAAAGGGTCTGAATACTTATGTAAATAAGGTATTTATGATTTTTATTTGTAAATAAATTAAAAACCTGTTTTCCCTTCGTCGTTATGGGATGTCATCTGTAGATGGATGAGGAAAACATTTAATTTAATACATTTTTGAATAAGGCTGTAATGTAACAAAATGTGGAAAAAGTCAAGGGGTCTGAATACTTTCTGAATGTACTTTGTGTATATATATACAGTTGAAATCGGAAGTTTACATACACTTAGGTTGGAGTCATTAAAACTAATTTTTCAACCACTCCACAAATTTCTTGTTAACAAACTACAGTTTTGGCAAGTAGGTTAGGACATCTACAGTGGGGCAAAAAAGTATTTAGTCAGACACCAATTGTGCAAGTTCTCCCACTTAAAAAGATGAGAGAGGCCTGTAATTTTCATCATAGGTACACTTCAACTATGACAGACAAAATGAGAAGAAAAAAAATCAGAATATCACATTGTAGGATTTTTAATGAATTTATTTGCAAATTATGGTGGAAAATAAGTATTTGGTCAATAACAAAAGTTTATCTCAATAATTTGTTATATACCCTTTGTTGGCAATGACAGAGGTCAAACGTTTTCTGTAAGTCTTCACAAGGTTTTCACACACTGTTGCTGGTATTTTGGCCCATTCCTCCATGCAGATCTCCTCTAGAGCAGTGATGTTTTGGGGCTGTTGCTGGGCAACACAGACTTTCAACTCCCTCCAAAGATTTTCTATGGGGTTGAGATCTGGAGACTGGCTAGGCCACTCCAGGACCTTGAAATACTTCTTACGAAGCCACTCCTTCATTGCCCGGGCGGTGTGTTTGGGATCATTGTCATGTTGAAAGACCCAGCCACGTTTCATCTTCAATGCCCTTGCTGATGGAAGGAGGTTTTCACTCAAAATCTCACGATACATGGCCCCATTCATTCTGTCCTTTACACGGATCAGTCGTCCTGGTCCCTTTGCAGAAAAACAGCCCCAAAGCATGATGTTTCCACCCCCATGCTTCACAGTAGGTATGGTGTTCTTTGGATGCAACTCAGCATTCTTTGTCCTCCAAACACGACGAGTTGAGTTTTTAACAAAAAGGTTCTATTTTGGTTACATCTGACCATATGACATTCTCCCAATCTTCTTCTGGATCATCCAAATGCTCTCTAGCAAACTTCAGACGGGCCTGGACATGTACTGGCTTAAGCAGGGGGACACGTCTGGCACTGCAGGATTTGAGTCCCTGGCGGCGTAGTGTGTTACTGATGGTAGGCTTTGTTACTTTGGTCCCAGCTCTCTGCAGGTCATTCACTAGGTCCCCCCCGTGTGGTTCTGCGATTTTTGCTCACCGTTCTTGTGATCATTTTGACCCCACGGGGTGAGATCTTGCGTGGAGCCCCAGATCGAGGGAGATTATCAGTGGTCTTGTATGTCTTCCATTTCCTATAAATTGCTCCCACAGTTGATTTCTTCAAACCAAGCTGCTTACCTATTGCAGATTCAGTCTTCCCAGTCTGGTGCAGGTCTACAATTTTGTTTCTGGTGTCCTTTGACAGCTCTTTGGTCTTGGCCATAGTGGAGTTTGGAGTGTGACTATTTGAGGTTGTGGACGGGTGTCTTTTATACTGATAACAAGTTCAAACAGGTGCCATTAATACAGGTAACGAGTGGAGGACAGAGGAGCCTCTTAAAGAATAAGTTACAGGTCTGTGAGAGCCAGAAATCTTGCTTGTTTGTAGGTGACCAAATACTTATTTTCCACCATAATTTGCAAATAAATTCATTAAAAATCCTACAATGTGATTTTCTGGATATTTCTTTTCTCATTTTGTCTGTCATAGTTGAAGTGTACCTACGATGAAAATTACAGGCCTCTCTCATCTTTTTAAGTGGGAGAACTTGCACAATTGGTGGCTGACTAAATACTTTTTTGCCCCACTGTACTTTGAGCATGATGCAACTAATTGTTCAACAACTGTTTACAGACAGATTATTTCACTTATAATTCACTGTATCACAATTCTAGTGGGTCAAAAGTTTACATACACTAAGTTGACTGTGCCTTTAAACAGCTTGGAAATTTCCAGAAAATTATGTCATGGCTTTAGAAGCTTCTGATAGTCTAATTGACATCATTTGAGTCAATTGGAGGTGTACCTGAGGATGTATTTCAAGGCTTACCTTCAAACTCAGTGCCTCTTTGCTTGACATCGTGGGAAAACCCACAGAAATCAGCCAAGACCTCCACAAGTCTGGTACCAAAAGGCTGAAGGTACCACGTTCATCTGTACAAACAATAGTACGCAAGTATAAACACCATGGGACCACGCAGCCATCATACCGCTCAGGAAGGAAACGCATTCTGTCTCCTAGAGATGAACGTACTTTTGTGCGAAAAGTGCAAATCAATCCCAGAACAACAGCAAAGGACCTGGTGAAGATGCTGGAGTAAACAGGTACAAAAGTATCTATGTCCACAGTAACAGGTACAAAAGTATCTATATCCACAGTAAAACGAGTACAATATTGACATAACCTGAAATGCACGCCTCTTTTCCAAAACCGCCATAAAAAAAAGCCTGACAACGCTTTGCAACTGCACATGGGGACAAAGATCGTACTTTTTGGAGAAATGTCCTCTGTGCTGATAAAAAAAATAGAACTGTTTGGCCATAATGACCATCGTTATATTTGGAGGGGAAAGGGGGAGGCTTGCAAGCCGAAGAACACCTTCCCAACCGTGAAGCACGGGTGTGGCAGCATCAAGTTGTGGAGGTGCTTTGCTGCAGGAGGTACTGGTGCATAGATGGCATCATATGGCAGGAAAAGTATGTGGATATATTGAAGCAACATCTCAAGACATCAGACAGGAAGTTAAAGCTTGTTTGCAAATGGGTCTTCCAAATGGACAATGACCACAATGACCGCATACTTCCGAAGTTGTGACAACATGGCTTAAGGACAACAAGGTAAAAGTATTGGAGAGGCCATCACAAAGCCCTGACCTCAATCCTATAGCGAATTTGTAGGCAGAACTGAAAAAGCGTGTGCGAGCAAGGAGGCCTACAAACCTGACTCTGTTACACCAGCTCTGTCAGGAGGAATGGGCCAAAATTCACCCAACTTATTGTGGGAAGCTTGTGGAAGGCTACCCAAAACATTTGACCCATGTTAACTTCTTTGCGCTAGGGTCAAATTTTTTATTTTCTTAAAATATCGTTCCCAAGGTAAACGGACATTTTCTCTGGCCCAGATCGTAGAATATGCATATCATTTACAGATTAGGATAGAAAACACTCCAAAGTTTCCAAAACTGTCAAAATATTGTCTGTGAGTATAACAAAACGTATTCTGCAGACGAAAACCTGAGAAAATATAACCCGGAAGTGATTTTTTTATTTTTCATCTGTGTTTCCTGGACCGTCTTTCTTCCATTTAAAGGGGTATTAACCAGATTCCTTTTCCAATGGCTTCCTCAGGCTGTGACCGGGCTTTAGACATAGTTTCAGGCTTTTATTTTGAACAATGAACGAGATTTTTCAAAACTAGTCAGGTGTCCTCCGAATAGGTCCTGCGTGCGCGAGAGGAGCTCTCCATTTTCCGTTTGTCTCCTATTGAATAGGTTACGGTCCGGTTTAAATATTATCAATTATGTTTGTTTAAAACAACATGAGGATTGATTATAAAAAACATTTGACATGTTTCTACGACCATTATGGATACTTTTTGGAATTTGTCGAACGGAACGAGGCTTTGGTTTTCTGAACATAACGCGCAACCCAAATGGCGTTTTTCTGTTATAAAAGTAATATTTATCGAACAAAAATAACATTTGTTGTGTAACTGGGAGTCTCGTGAGTGCAAACATCCGAAGATTATCTAAGGTAAGCGTTTCATTTTATTGCTTTTCTGACTTTCGTGACCATGCTAATTTGGGGCTAGCTGTTGTAGCATTGATTGCTACACTTACAAAAGCTTGGATTTCTTTTGCTGTAAAGTATATTTTCAAAATCTGACATGAGAGGTGGATTAACAACAAGCTAAGCTGTGTTTTGGTATATTTCACCTGTGATTGCATGATTCTAAATATTTTTAGTCTTATTTTTGCATTTGGCGCCACCAGAGTGTCGAATGGGTGTTGAAGGTAAACATAGTAACCAGGTCGTCGGGGAGACGACAGCCGAAGAAAGAAATAGAGGCAAGGCAGTGTTGGGGATGCATCCGGGGCCGCTGGGTTTGGGGAAGACAGGATGCATCCGGGGGCCGCTGGGTTTGGGGAAGACAGGATGCATCCGGGGCCGCTGGGTTTGGGAAGACAGGATGCATCCGGGGCCGCTGGGTTTGGGGAAGACAGGATGCATCCGGGGGCCGCTGGGTTTGGGGAAGACAGGATGCATCCGGGGGCCGCTGGGTTTGGGGAAGACAGGATGCATCCTGGGCCGCTGGGTTTGGGGAAGACAGGATGCATCCTGGGCCGCTGGGTTTGGGGAAGACAGGATGCATCCGGGGCCGCTGGGTTTGGGAAGACAGGATGCATCCGGGGGCCGCTGGGTTTGGGGAAGACAGGATGCATCCGGGGCCGCTGGGTTTGGGGAAGACAGGATGCATCCGGGGGCCGCTGGGTTTGGGGAAGACAGGATGCATCCGGGGGCCGCTGGGTTTGGGGAAGACAGGATGCATCCGGGGCCGCTGGGTTTGGGAAGACAGGATGCAGGCCTCAGGCGATGGACACCTTGCTGGTGAAGAGACAGGTAATCAAATAAAATTTTATTTGTCACATGCGCCGAATACAACAGGTGTAAAACTTACAGTGAAATGCTTACTTACAAGCACTTAACCAACAATGCAGTTTTAAGAAAATACAAAAAAAGTAAGAGATAAGAATAACAAACAATTAAAGAGCAGCAGTAAAACAACAATAGTAGAGCTATATACAGTCAATGTCAATGTGTCAATGTGTCAATGAGTCAATGAGTCAATATGGCGGGAACCGGTGTTGAGTATAATTGAGGCAATACGTACATGTAGGTAGAGTTAATAAAGTGACTATGCGTAGATAATAACAGAGAGTAGCAGCAGCGTGGGGAGGACAATGCAAATAGTTTGGGTAGCCATTTGATTAGAAGTTCAGGATTCTTATGGTTTGGGGGTAGAAGCTGTTTAGAAGTCTCTTGGACCTAGACTTGTTGCTCCAGTACCGCTTGCCGTGCGGTAGCAGAGAGAACAGTCTATGACTAGGGTGGCTGGAGTCTTTGACAATTTTTAGGGCCTTCCTCTGACACCGCCTGGTATAGAGGTCCTGGATGGCAGGAAGCTTGGCCCCGGTGATGTACTGGGCCTTCCTCTGACACCGCCTGGTATAGAGGTCCTGGATGGCAGGAAGCTTGGCCCCGGTGATGTACTGGGCCTTCCTCTGACACCGCCTGGTATAGAGGTCCTGGATGGCAGGAAGCGTGGCCCCGGTGATGTACTGGGCCGTATGCACTACCCTCTTTAGTGGATTGCGGTCGGAGGCCGAGCAGTTATTATACCAGACAGTGATGCAACCCGTCAGGACGGTCTCGATGGTGCAGTGGTAAAATCTTTTGAGGATCTGAGACCCAAATCTTTTTAGTCTCCTGAGGGACTCCTTTCTATACACACTTCAATTACCATCTGTTTCTCTCAATTGCCTTCTGAACGCCTAATACTGTAAGATTGTATTTTACAACATAGCAAGTCATGTTGGCAATATAACAAGCTTTCAAATGATGCCCACCAGGCCCAGATTGTGATTTATAATGGGCAATTTTTGGATTGCATAAACAACAACAGTAATTGTGTGATGGCGAGGATGCAGGGCTGTGTTCCAAATGAAACTACTATCAGTTCGCTTGCTTTAGCACAGCTAGGACAGCTCAGAAAAAGCTCCTTATAGCTGAAGACTCTTTGCTTTAGTTCCTCCACAGCACAGCTAGGACAGCTCAGAAAAAGCTCCTTATAGCTGAAGACTCTTTGCTTTAGTTCCTCCACAGCACAGCTAGGACAGCTCAGAAAAAGCTCCTTATAGCTGAAGACTCTTTGCTTTAGTTCCTCCACAGCACAGCTAGGACAGCTCAGAAAAAGCTCCTTATAGCTGAAGACTCTTTGCTTTAGTTCCTCCACAGCACAGCTAGGACAGCTCAGAAAAAGCTCCTTATAGCTGAAGACTCTATGAGTCATAAAAGTATATTAAAATTACTTCCACACTTTGAAGAGGGGTGTGTCCACTTGGAGACACCAGTTAGTCCTCTCACTCAAAACCTTGTAACTTTTTTGTCTTATTTTGCACCTACCCCACATTTATGTTCGTGAATGTTTCCAGAGTATTTTCAGATTTTGTGAATCACTAAATGTGTCAAAGTAAATCAAATGTAAAATGCACATACAATCAACAGTGTAAAATATGGATTCAGTCTTATCAGGTGAACTGTTGTGTCCTCAACTTTGGTCTAATTATTTGCATATAGTCTCCACTGTTTCCTTTCAATTGCTACCATGGTTATACATATGCTTTTTGTACTTCTTCTGGAAGAAACAAATGTCAATTTAGCCCTATCCATATAGGCCAATTCACACGAGTGTAAAGGGTTAAACATGACTACACTGGGTAGAAGAGATAAGACATGAGATTATAGTTACACTTTAAACAACATTTATCTTATAAAGTTTAATGAAACATTCATACATTTGAGAGGAAGTCCTACATAAATGCTTCACAAATCATTTCTGATCAAATGTGACTGATTCTGAGAATCCCTTGGCAATTGCTTTGTTGTCAACAGAGGAAGGTCACATGGTTCCCTAACCAGATACCATGAATACTGTCTCTCCTCTTTACTTCTGGTTTACAGTGACATACCTAGAACAGCTACGTGATGTCAACCACAGTGAAGGCTGTCCCAAAGGGCACCCTATTCCCTATGTAGTGCACTACTTCTGACCAGGGCTCCTGGGCTATGGGCAAAAGTAGTGCACTATATAGAGAATAGGATGCCATTTCTCTTTACTTTTGGTTCAGTCAGCAACTTAGAACAGCTGATGTCAACAACACAAATAAAGTCACTCTGTTTCTCCTATTATTCTGTTGGAAAAACATGAAGAAAAGTCCATTGAAGAGCGTGCTGCTGGAAATGAACCTTCCAACCGAAAAATACACGGCTCACAGGTGTCTAGACCTTCTCAGCAAACCTTATGGACAGACAGGATAGCAAGACAGACAGGCCGAACAGAACAGGCAGGCAGACAGACCAGACAGGGCTACCAGGCAGGCAGGCAGACCAGGCAGACAGGCAGACAGACCAGGCAGACAGACCAGACCAGGCAGGCAGACCATATCAGACCAGGCAGGCAGGCAGGCAGGCAGGCAGGCAGACAGACAGACAGACCAGGCAGGCAGACAGACCAGGCAAGCAGACCAGGCAGGCAGACCAGGCAGACAGACCGACCAGGCAGACAGACCAGGCAGCCAGACAGACCAGACCAGGCAGGCAGGCAGACAGATCAGACCAGGCAGACAGTCCAGGCATGCAGACCAGACCAGGCAGACAGACCAGGCAGGCAGGCAGACCAGACCGGGCAGACAGTCCAGGCAGGCAGACCAGACCAGGCAGACAGACCAGGCATGCAGACCAGACCAGGCAGACAGACCAGGCAGGCAGGCAGGCAGGCAGACCAGACCGGGCAGACAGTCCAGGCAGGCAGACCAGACCGGGCAGACAGTCCAGGCATGCAGACCAGACCAGGCAGACGCAGTGACCCTTTTTCGAAACATGAGGAGATGAGTAGTAGAAACCAGTTTGTTCTGTACAGGAAACAGTGTGTTGATGTGTCAATAAAAAGAATAGCACACGGCCTGTTGACTAAGCAGCTTAAGTGTCATAGTAGTAACAGTCAATGATGTTATCTAAGGGTTAACCCTGATTCAAGGTCTCTGGTCTGTCCTGTTCAGCCTTCTCCAAGGTTAAAGCACTGTCTGCGCCTTGACATCTCAACCAAGCAACAATTAGCCCGTACCTCAAACCAGAGGAGGCTGGTGGGAGGCGCCATAGGAGGACAGGCTCATTGGCCAGAGTAGTCCGGGTTCGGGTTTGGCCGGGTAGGCCGTCATTGTAAATAAGAATTTGTTCTTAACTTGCTTGTTAAATAAAAGTTTTTTTTTAAATAAAATAAATAATAAGTATTTATGTCAGCATAATGTAGGTGTAGAGGCTGAGTTGGGTTATTACTAATGAGACTCGGTCTGTCCAGTGCCAGTGTCCGCAGTAGCCTGTTACTTGGGGAATGTTCCACCTCCACCAAAACATATGCTATGCAGATGTTGGCTAAAGCGGATCTGATTGAATTGGTGTTAAATTGAACCCTTCAAAGGTATTTACAGAAAGTAGTAACAGTCAATGATGTTATCTAAGGGTTAACCCTGATTCAAGGTCTCTGGTCTGTCCTGTTCAGCCAGAAAGTATTCAAACCCTTTGACTTTTCAAACATTTGTTATGTTACAGCCTTATTCTAAAATGGATTTTATTTAAATGTTCCTCATCAATCTACACACAATACCTCATAATGACAAAGACAAAAACAGGTTTTAGAATTTTTAGCAAATTTATTTAAAAAAATACAAAAATGCAATATCACATTTACATAAGTATTCAGACCCTTTACTCAGTACTTTGTTGAAGCACCTTTGACAGTGATAACAGCCTTGAATCTTCTTGGATATGAAGCTATAAGCTTGGCATACCTGTATTTAGGGAATTTCTCCCATTCCTCTCTGCAGATCCTGTCAAGCTCTGTCAGGTTGGATGGGGAGAGTCCAAATAGCTGCACAGATAGTCTCTCCAGAGATGTTCGATCGGGTTCAAGTCCGGGCTCTGGCTTGACCACTCAAGACATTCAGAGACTTGTCCCGAAGCTACTCCTGCGTTGTCTTGGCTGTGTGCTTAGGGTCATTGTCCTGTTGGAAGGCGAACCTTCACCCCAGTCTGAGGTCCTGATCGCTCTGGAGCAGGTTTTCATCAAGGATCTCTCTGAACTTTGCTCCATTAATCTTTCCCTCGATCCTGACTAGTCTCCCAGTCCCTGCCGCTGAAAAACATCCCCACAGCATGATGCTGCCACTTCCTTGATTCTCTGTAGGGATGGTGCCAGGTTTCCTCCAAACATGACTCTTGGCATTCAGGCCAAATAGTTCAATCTTGGTTTCATCAGACCAGAGAATCTTGTTTCTCATGGTCTGAGAGTCCTTTAGGTGCCTTTTGGCAAACTCCAATCGAGCTCTAGGAAGAGTCTTGGTGGTTCCAAACTTCTTCAATTTAAGAATGATGGCACTGTGTTCTTGGGGACCTTCAATGCTGCAGAAATGTTTTGGTACCCTTCCCCAGATCTGTGCCTCAACACAATCCTGTCTCTGAGCTCTATGGACAATTCCTTCGACCTCATGGCTTGGATTTTGCGCTGACATGCACTGTCAACTGTGGGACCTTATATAGACAGGTGTGTGCCTTTCCAAATCATGTCCAAACAATAGAATTTACCACAGGGGGACTCCAATCAAGAGCTAGAACCATCTCAATGATGATCAATGGAAACAGGATGCACCTGAGCTCAATTTCGAGTCTCATAGCAATAGTTTCTGAAAAAAAATTGTAAAAAATTGTAAAAACCTGTTTTCGTTTTGACATTATGGGTTATTGTGTGTAGATTCACGAGGAAAGGTTTTATTTAATCCATTTTAGAATAAGTCTGTAACTTAAAAAAGTGGAAAAAGTCAAGGTGTCTGAAAATGTTCTGAATGCAACAGAATGGAGAGTGCCAGGGTTAACCCTTACTACTATATTATTACTACTATATTATTATTACTATATTATTACTACTATATTATTACTACTATATTATTACTACTATATTATTACTACTATATTATTACTACCATATTATTACTACTATATTACTACTGCTATATTATTACTACTATATTATTACTACTATATTATTACTACTATATTATTACTGTATATTATTACTACTATATTATTACTACTATATTATTACTACTATATTATTACTACTATATTATTACTACTATATTATTACTACCATATTATTACTACTATATTATTACTACTATATTATTACTACTATATTATTACTGTATATTATTACCACTATATTATTACTACTATATTATTACTACTATATTATTACTGTATATTATTACTACTATATTATTACTGTATATTATTACTACTATATTATTACTACTATATTATTACTACTATATTATTACTACTATATTATTACTACTATATTATTACTACTATATTATTACTGTATATTATTACTGTATATTATTACTACTATATTATTACTACTATATTATTACTGCTATATTATTACTGTATATTATTACTACTATATTATTACTGTATATTATTACTACTATATTATTACTGTATATTATTACTACTATATTATTACTACTATATTATTACTACTATATTATTACTGTATATTATTACTGTATATTATTACTACTATATTATTACTACTATATTATTACTACTATATTATTACTACTATAGTATTACCACTATATTATTACTACTATATTATTACTACTATATTATTACTGTATATTATTACCACTATATTATTACTACTATATTATTACTACTATATTATTACTGTATATTATTACTACTATATTATTACTACTATATTATTACTACTATATTATTACTACTATATTATTACTGTATATTATTACTACTATATTATTACTACTATATTATTACTACTATATTATTACTACTATATTATTACTGTATATTATTACCACTATATTATTACTACTATATTATTACTACTATATTATTACTGTATATTATTACTACTATATTATTACTGTATATTATTACTACTATATTATTACTACTATATTATTACTACTATATTATTACTACTATATTATTACTGTATATTATTACTGTATATTATTACTACTATATTATTACTACTATATTATTACTACTATATTATTACTACTATATTATTTCTACTATATTATTACTGTATATTATTACTACTATATTATTACTACTATATTATTACTGTATATTATTACTACTATATTATTACTACTATATTATTATTGCTACTATATTATTATTGCTACTATATTATTACTACTATATTATTACTACTATATTATTACTACTATATTATTACTACTATATCATTACTGTATATTATTACTACTATATTATTACTACTATATTATTACTACTATATTATTACTGTATATTATTACTACTATATTATTACTACTATATTATTACTACTATATTATTACTACTATATTATTACTACTATATTAATACTACTATATTATTACTACTATATTATTACTACTATATTATTACTACTATATTATTACTGTATATTATTACTACTATATTATTACTACTATATTATTACTACTATATTATTACTACTATATTATTACTACTATATTATTACTACTATATCATTACTGTATATTATTGCTACTATATTATTACTACTATATTATTACTACTATATTATTACTACTATATTATTACTACTATATTATTACTACTATATCATTACTGTATATTATTACTACTATATTATTACTACTATATTATTACTGTATATTATTACTACTATATTATTACTACTATATTATTACTACTATATTATTACTACTATATTATTACTACTATATTATTACTACTATATTATTACTGTATATTATTACTACTATATTATTACTACTATATTATTACTACTATATTATTACTACTATATTATTACTACTATATTATTACTACTATATTATTACTGTATATTATTACTGTATATTATTACTACTATATTATTACTACTATATTATTACTACAATATTATTACTACTATATTATTACTGTATATTATTACTACTATATTATTATTACTATATTATTACTACTATATTATTACTACTATATTATTACTGTATATTATTACTACTATATTATTACTACTATATTATTACTACTATATTATTACTACTATATTATTACTACTATATTATTACTACTATATCATTACTGTATATTATTGCTACTATATTATTACTACTATATTATTACTACTATATTATTACTACTATATTATTACTACTATATTATTACTACTATATTATTACTACTATATTATTACTACTATATCATTACTGTATATTATTACTACTATATTATTACTACTATATTATTACTACTATATTATTACTGTATATTATTACTACTATATTATTACTACTATATTATTACTACTATATTATTACTACTATATTATTACTACTATATTATTACTACTATATTATTACTGTATATTATTACTACTATATTATTACTACTATATTATTACTACTATATTATTACTACTATATTATTACTACTATATTATTACTGTATATTATTACTGTATATTATTACTACTATATTATTACTACTATATTATTACTACAATATTATTACTACTATATTATTACTGTATATTATTACTACTATATTATTATTACTACTATATTATTACTACTATATTATTACTACTATATTATTACTACTATATTATTACTACTATATTATTACTACTATATTATTACTACTATATTATTACTGTATATTATTACTACTATATTATTACTACTATAATATTACTACTATATTATTACTACTATATTATTACTACTATATTATTACTACTATTATATTATTACTACTATATTATTAATACTATATTATTACTGTATATTATTACTACTATATTATTACTACTATATTATTACTACTATATTATTACTACTATATTATTACTGTATATTATTACTACTATATTATTACTACTATATTATTACTACTATATTATTACTGTATATTATTACTGTATATTATTACTACTATATTATTACTACTATATTATTACTACTATATTATTACTACTATATTATTACTACTATAGTATTACTACTATATTATTACTACTATATTATTACTACTATATTATTACTGTATATTATTACCACTATATTATTACTACTATATTATTACTACTATATTATTACTGTATATTATTACTACTATATTATTACTACTACATTATTACTGTATATTATTACTACTATATTATTACTACTATATTATTACTACTATATTATTACTACTATATTACTACTACTATATTATTACTGTATATTATTACTACTATATTATTACTACTATATTATTACTACTATATTATTACTACTATATTATTACTGTATATTATTACTACTATATTATTACTACTATATTATTACTACTATATTATTACTACTATATTATTACTGTATATTATTACTACTATATTATTACTACTATATTATTACTACTATATTATTACTACTATATTATTACTGTATATTATTACTGTATATTATTACTACTATATTATTACTACTATATTATTACTACTATATTATTACTACTATATTATTTCTACTATATTATTACTGTATATTATTACTACTATATTATTACTACTATATTATTACTGTATATTATTACTACTATATTATTACTACTATATTATTATTGCTACTATATTATTATTGCTACTATATTATTACTACTATATTATTACTACTATATTATTACTACTATATTATTACTACTATATTATTACTACTATATCATTACTGTATATTATTACTACTATATTATTACTACTATATTATTACTACTATATTATTACTACTATATTATTACTACTATATTATTACTACTATATTATTACTACTATATTATTACTACTATATTATTACTGTATATTATTACTACTATATTATTACTACTATATTATTACTACTATATTATTACTACTATATTATTACTACTATATTATTACTACTATATCATTACTGTATATTAATACTACTATATTATTACTGTATATTATTACTACTATATTATTACTACTATATTATTACTACTATATTATTACTACTATATTATTACTACTATATTATTACTACTATATTATTACTGTATATTATTACTACGATATTATTACTACTATATTATTACTACTATATTATTACTACTATATTATTACTACTATATTATTACTGTATATTATTACTACTATATTATTACTGTATATTATTACTACTATATATTTACTACTATATTATTACTACTATATTATTACTACTATATTATTACTACTATATTATTACTACTATATTATTACTACTATATTATTACTGTATATGATTACTACTATATTATTACTACCATATTATTACTACTATATTATTACTACTATATTATTACTGTATATTATTACTACTATATTATTACTACTATATTATTACTGTATATTATTACTACTATATTATTACTTCTATATTATTACCACTATATTATTACCACTATATTATTACTACTATATTATTACTACTATATTATTACTGTATATTATTACTTCTATATTATTACTGTATATTATTACTACTATATTATTACTACTATATTATTACTACGATATCATTAATGTATATTATTACTACTATATTATTACTGTGTATTATTATTACTACTATATTATTATTACTACTATATTATTACTACTATATTATTACTACTATATTATTACTACTGTATTATTACTTCTATATTATTACTACTATATTATTACTGTACATTATTACTACTATATTATTACTGTGTATTATTACTACTATATTTTTACTACTATATTATTACTACTATATTATTACTACTATATTATTACTGTATATTATTACTACTATATTATTACTGTATATTATTACTACTATATTATTACTACTATATTTTTACTACTATATTATTACTACTATATTATTACTACTATATTATTACTGTATATTATTACTACTATATTATTACTACTATATTTTTACTACTATATTTTTACTACTATATTATTACTACTATATTATTACCACTATATTATTACTACTATATTATTACTACTATATTATTACTACTATATTATTACTGTATATTATTACTACTATATTATTACTACAATATTATTACTGCTATATTATTACTGTATATTATTACTAATATATTATTACTACTATATTATTACTACTATATTATTACTACTATATTATTACTGTATATTATTACTACTATATTATTACTGTATATTATTACTACTATATTATTACTACTATATTATTACTACTATATTATTTCTACTATATTATTACTGTATATTATTACTACTGTATTATTACTGTATATTATTACTACTATATTATTACTACTATATTATTACTGTATATTATTACTACTATATTATTACTACTATATTATTACTACTATATTATTACTGTATATTATTACTACTATATTATTACTACTATATTATTACTACTATATTATTACTACTATATTATTACTGTATATTATTACTACTATATTATTACTACTATATTATTACTACTATATTATTACTACTATATTATTACTACTATATTATTACTACTATATTATTACTGTACATAATTACTACTATATTATTACTGTGTATTATTACTACTATATTTTTACTACTATATTATTACTACTATATTATTACTACTATATTATTACTGTATATTATTACTACTATATTATTACTGTATATTATTACTACTATATTATTACTACTATATTTTTACTACTATATTATTACTACTATATTATTACTACTATATTATTACTGTATATTATTACTACTATATTATCACTACTATATTTTTACTACTATATTTTTACTACTATATTATTACTACTATATTATTACTACTATATTATTACTACTATATTATTACTACTATATTATTACTACCATATTATTACTGTATATTATTACTACTATATTATTACTACTATATTATTACTACTATATTATTACTGTATATTATCACTACTATATTATTACTACTATATTATTACTACTATATTATTACTACTATATTATTACTACTATATTATTACTGTATATTATTACTACTATATTATTACTGTATATTATTACTACTATATTATTACTACTATATTATTACTACTATATTATTTCTACTATAATTATTACTGTATATTATTACTACTATATTATTACTACTATATTATTACTGTATATTATTACTACTATATTATTACTACTATATTATTACTGTATATTATTACTACTATATTATTACTACTATATTATTACTACTATATTATTACTGTATATTATTACTGCTATATTATTACTACTATATTATTACTACTATATTATTACTACTATATTAGTACTACTATATTATTACTACTATATTATTCCTGTATATTATTACTACTATATTATTACCACTATATTATTACTGTATATTATTAGTACTATATTATTACTACTATATTATTACTACTATATTATTGCTACTATATTATTACTGTATATTATTACTACTATATTATTACTACTATATTATTACTGTATATTATTACTACTATATTATTACTACTATATTATTACTACTATATTATTACTGTATATTATTACTACTATATTATTACTACTATATTATTACTACTATATTATTACTGTATATTATTACTACTATATTATTACTACTATATTATTACTACTATATTATTACTACTATATTATTGCTACTGTATTATTACTACTATATTATTACTACTATATTATTAATTCTATATTATTACTACTATATTACTACTACTATATTATTACTGTATATTATTACTACTATATTATTACTACTATATTATTACTACTATATTATTGCTACTATATTATTACTGTATATTATTACTACTATATTATTACTACTATATTATTACTGTATATTATTACTACTATATTATTACTGTATATTATTACTACTATATTATTACTACTATATTATTACTACTATATTATTACTACTGTATTATTACTACTATATTATTACTACTGTATTATTAATTCTATATTATTACTACTATATTATTACTACTATATTATTACTACTATATTATTACTACTATATTATTACTACTATATTATTACTAGTATATTATTACTACTATATTATTACTACTATATTATTACTGTATATTATTACTACTATATTACTACTACTATATTATTACTACTATATTATTACTACTATATTATTACTACTATATTATTACTATACTACCATCTAAATAGCTGTGGAATATTTTCAATAGCAAATTATTATTATTTTTTTTTTACAGATGTTAGTTCAAAACTTTTTTCTTTTGCTATTTAGAGACGATGGAATGATTCCCTACACCATTCAGGGCTTATTTTCGTAACAAAATGTGGGAAAGTAAATTGTCTGAATACTTTCTGAATGCACTGTATATTGTACTACACAATTTACAGGTAATAGAAAACTTTGAAGCGTTCACTGGACTCTGATAGGCTATACGGATTTATATATTGCCAGTATGGTTTATATATTGGATATACTGATTTATATATTGCCTATACTAATTTACATGTTGCTAGCATGATTTATATATTGCCTATATTGTTTTATATACTGCCAGTACGATTTATATATTGGCTATACTGTTTTATATATTGCCAGTATGATGTACAGTTGAAGTCGGAAAGTAGCATACACCTTAGCCAAATACATTTAAACTCAGTTTTTCACAATTCCTGACTGTAACGGCTGTCGTCGGTGGAAGAAGGTGAGGACCAAGGTGCAGCGTGGTAAGTGTTCATGATGTTTAATAATAATCAAAACTGAACACTGAATGACAAAACAACAAAGAAACAACCGAAAACAGTTCTGTCAGGTGCAGACACACAAAGACTGAAAATAACCACCCACAAAACCCAACAGAAAACAGGCTACCTAAATATGGTTCCCAATCAGGGACAACGATTGACAGCTGCTTCTGATTGAGAACCATATCAGGCCAAACACAGAAATAGAAAAACATAGAAAAACTAACATAGACAACCCACCCAACTCACGCCCTGACCATACTAAAACAAAAGACAAAACAAAGGAACTTAGGTCAGAACGTGACACTGACATTTAATCCTAGTAAAAATCCCCTCCAGTCCACTTATGGATATCTGAACAAGACGTTCTGTTAAAATTTTATCAGCAGCCACTGCCAGATTTCTAGATCAGAGTATCCTGCCTTGGCAAATCACGCTGTTAAGACACTGATGCCCTTTGCCACCACGTACCTATGTGAGAGTGGATTCCCTCACTAGCATGACAACTAAATACAGGCACAGACGGTGTGGGAAATTATTTTAGACTGAGACTCTCCAATACAACCCAACATTGCAGAGTTACAGTTGAAGTCGGAAGTTTACATACACCTTAGCCAAATACATTTAAACTCAGTTTTGCACAATTCCTGAAATGTAATCCTCGTTAAAATTCCCTGTCTTAGGTCAGTTAGGATCACCACTTTCTTTTAAGAATGTGAAATGTCAGAATAATAGTAGAGAGTGATTTTTTTCAGCTTTTATTTCTTTCATCACATTCCAAGTGGGTCAGACGTTTACATACAGTCAATTAGTGTTTGGTAGCATTGCCTTTAGATTGTTTATCTTGGGTCAAATGTTTCGGTTAGCCTTCCACAAGCTTCCCACAATAAGTTGGGTGAATTTTGGCCCATTCCTCCTGACAGAGCTGGTGTAACTGTTGCACACGCTTTTTCAGTTCTGCCCACAAATCATCTATAGGATTGATGTCAGGGCTTTGTGACAGTCTCTCCAATACCCTGACTTTGTTGTCCTTAAGCCATTTTGCCACAACCTTGGAACTATGCTTGCGGTCGTTGTCCATTTGGAAGACCCATTTGAGAACCAAGCTTTAACGTCCTGACTGATGTCTTGAGATGTTGCTTCAATATATCCACATAATTTTCCTGCCTCATGATGCTATTTATTTTGTGAATTGCACCAGTCCCTCCTGCAGCAAAGCATCCCCACAACATGACGCTGCCACCCCCGTGCTTCACGGTGGGGATGGTGTTCTTCGGCATGCAAGCCTCCCCATTTTTCCTCCAAACATAATGATTGTCATTATGGCCAAACAGTTCTATTTTTGTTTCATCAGACCAGAGGACATTTCTCCAAAAAGTGCGATATTTGTCCCCATGTGCAGTTGCACACCGTAGTCTGGCTTTTTTATGGCGGTTTTGGAGCGGTGGCTTCTTCCTTGCTGAGCGGCATTTCAGGTTATGTCGATATAGTACTCGTTTTACTGTGGATATAGATACTTTTGTACCTGTTTCCTCCAGCTTCTTCACAAGGTCCTTTGCTGTTGTTCTGGGATTGATTTGCACTTTTCGCACCAAAGTACGTTCATCTCTAGGAGACAGAAGGCGTCTCCTTCCTGAGCGGTATGACGGCAGCGTGGTCCCATGGTGTTTATACTTGCTTACTATTGTTTGTACAGATGAACGTGGTACCTTCAGGTGTTTGGAAATTGCTCCCAAGGATGAACCAGACTTGTGGAGGTCTAAAATCTTTTTTCTGAGGTCATGGCTGATTTCTTTTGATTTTCCCATGATGTCAAGCAAAGAGGCACTGAGTTTGAAGGTAGGCCTTGAAATACATCCACAGGTACACCTCCAATTGACTCAAATGATGTCAATTAGCCTATCAGAAGTTTCTAAAGTCATGACATAATTTTCTGGAATTTTCCAAGCTGTTTAAAGGCACAATCAACTTAGTGTATGTAAACTTCTGACCCACTGGAATTGTGATACAGTGAATTATAAGTGAAATAATCTGTCTGTGAACAATTGTTGGAACAATTACTTGTGTCATGCAGAAAGGAGATGACCTAACCGACCTGTCAAAACTAAACTAGAAATTTGTGGAGTGGTTGAAAAAACAGTTTTAATGACTCCAACCTAAGTCTATGTAAACTTCCGACTTCAACTGTATATATATTGCCTATACTGATTTATATATTCCCAGTATGATTTATATATTGGGTCTACTGTTTTATATATTGCCAGTATAATCTATATATTGGCTATACTGAATTATATATTGCCTGTCTGATTTATATATTGGCAAAACTTTTTTATACATTGCCAGAATGATTTATATATTAGCGAAACCTTTTTATATATTGCCAGTTTTATTTATATATTGGCTATACTGATTTATATATTGCCTAAACATCTCATTCCAAAATTGTTGGCATTAATATGGAGTTGTTCCCCCTTTGCTGCTATAACAGCCTCCACTGTTCCAATTCAACCCACAAGTGTTTGATGGGGTTGAGGTCAGTGCTCTGTGCAGACCAGTCAAGTTCTTCCACAACGATATCGACAAACCATTTCTGTACGGATCTCGCTTTGTGCATGGAGGTATTGTCAAGCTGAAACAGGAAAGGGCCTTCCCCAAACGGTTGCCACAAAGTTGGAAGCACAGAATTCGCATTTCCACTGCTCCAGAGTCCAATGGCGGCTAGCTTTACACCCCTCCAGCCGAGGCTTGGCATAACGCATGGTGATCTTAGGCTTGTGTGCGGCTGCTCGGCCATGGAAACCCATTTCACGAAGCTCCCGACAAACAGTTATTGTGCTGCTGTTGCTTCCACAGGCAGTTTGGAACTCGGTAGTGAGGGTTTTTAAGCACTACACAATTTTTCCGCACTGCGGTCCCGCTTTGTGAGCTTGTGTGGCCTACCACTTTGCGGCTGAGCCATTGTTACTCTTAGACATTTACACGTCACAATAACAGCACTTACAGCTGACCAGGGGAAGCTCTAGCAGGGCAGATATTTAACGAACTGACTTGTTGGAAAGGTGGCATCCTATGGCGATGCTACGTTGAAAGTCACTGAGCTCTTCAGTAAGGCCATTCTACTGCTTATGTTTGTCTATGGAGATTGCATGCCTATGTGCTCGAGTTTATGCACCTGTCAGCAACAGGTGTGCCTGAAATAGCCGAATCCACTCATTTGAAGGGGTGTCCACATACTTTTGTATATATAGTGTATATTGCCTATATTGATTTATGTATTGCCTACACAGATTTATATATTGTCTATACTGATTTATATAGTGACAATACTGATTTATATATAACTAGTATGATTTATATTTTGCTAGTATGATTTATGTGTTGCCTATACTTATTTATATATTGCCTATACTGATTTGTATACTACCAGTATGATATATATATTTCCAGTATGATTTATATATTGCTTATACTGATTTAAATATTTCCAGAATGATTTATATAGTGCCATTATGATTTATTTTTCTGCAGTATGAATTATATATTGCATATACTGATTTGTATATTACCAGTATGATTTATATTTTTCCTATACTGATTTATATATTACCAGTATGATTTATATTTTTCCTATACTGATTTATATATTACCAGTATGATTTATATTTTTCCTATACTGATTTATATATTACCAGTATGATTTATATTTTTCCTATACTGATTTATATATTACCAGTATGATTTATATATTTCCTATACTGATTTATATATTACCAGTATGATTTATATTTTTCCTATACTGATTTATATATTACCAGTATGATTTATATTTTTCCTATACTGATTTATATATTACCAGTATGATTTATATTTTTCCTATACTGATTTATATATTACCAGTATGATTTATATTTTTCCTATACTGATTTATATATTACCAGTATGATTTATATTTTTCCTATACTGATTTATATATTACCAGTATGATTTATATTTTTCCTATACTGATTTATATATTACCAGTATGATTTATATTTTTCCTATACTGATTTATATATTACCAGTATGATTTATATTTTTCCTATACTGATTTATATATTACCAGTATGATTTATATTTTTCCTATACTGATTTATATATTACCAGTATGATTTATATTTTTCCTATACTGAGCCCGAGATCTCTAAGGCGCTCTTTTCATTATTCTGGAACTGTACTGCTACAGGAGACTGAGTCTGTAGTTGGCTGCGGTATAGGTGTGGGGCTGCGGTATAGGTGTAGGGCTGCGGTATAGGGCTGAGGTATAGGTGTGGGGCTGGGGTATAGGTGTGGGGCTGGGGTATAGGGCTGAGGTATAGGTGTGGGGCTGGGGTATAGGGCTGAGGTATAGGTGTGGGGCTGGGGTATAGGGCTGAGGTATAGGTGTGGGGCTGGGGTACAGGGCTGGGGTATAGGTATAGGGCTGGGGTATAGTTATAGGGCTGGGGTATAGGTGTGGGGCTGCGGTATAGGTGTGGGGCTGGGGTATAGGGCTGAGGTATAGGTGTGGGGCTGGGGTATAGGTGTGGGGCTGGCGTATAGGGCTGAGGTATAGGTGTGGGGCTGGGGTATAGGTGTGGGGCTGGCGTATAGGGCTGAGGTATAGGTGTGGGGCTGGGGTATAGGGCTGAGGTATAGGTGTGGGGCTGCGGTATAGGTGTGGGGCTGCAGTATAGGGCTGAGGTATAGGTGTGGGGCTGGGGTATAGGTGTGGGGCTGGGGTATAGGGCTGAGGTATAGGTGTGGGGCTGGGGTTATAGGGCTGAGGTATTGGTGTGGGGCTGGGGTATAGGTGTGGGGCTGGGGTATAGGGCTGAGGTATAGGTGTGGGGCTGGGGTATAGGGCTGAGGTATAGGTGTGGGGCTGGGGTATAGGGCTGAGGTATAGGTGTGGGGCTGGGGTATAGGGCTGAGGTATAGGTGTGGGGCTGGGGTATAGGTGTGGGGCTGGGGTATAGGGCTGAGGTATAGGTGTGGGGCTGGGGTATAGGGCTGAGGTATAGGTGTGGGGCTGGGGTATAGGGCTGAGGTATAGGTGTGGGGCTGGGGTTATAGGGCTGAGGTATAGGTGTGGGGCTGGGGTATAGGTGTGGGGCTGGCGTATAGGGCTGAGGTATAGGTGTGGGGCTGGGGTATAGGGCTGAGGTATAGGTGTGGGGCTGGGGTATAGGTGTGGGGCTGGGGTATAGGGCTGAGGTATAGGTGTGGGGCTGGGGTATAGGTGTGGGGCTGGGGTATAGGTATAGGCCTGGGGTACAGGTATAGGGCTGGGGTATAGGCGTAGGGCTGGGGTATAGTTATAGGGCTGGGGTATAGGTGTAGGGCTGGGGTATAGGTATAGAGCTGGGGTATAGGTATAGGGCTGGGTATAGGTATAGGGCTGGGTATAGGTATAGGCCTGGGGTATAGGGCTGAGGTATTGGGCTGGGGTATAGGTATAGGCCTGGGGTACAGGTATAGGGCTAGTGTATTGGTATAGGCCTGGGGTATAGGGCTGAGGTATAGGGCTGGGGTATAGGGCTGAGGTATAGGAATAGGGCTGGGGTATAGGTATAAGGCTGGGGTTTAGGGCTGGGGTATGGGTATAGGTATAGGACTGGAGTATAGGGCTGAGGTATAGGCCTGAGGTATAGGGCTGGGGTACAGGTATAAGGCTAAGGTATAGGTATAGGGCTGGGGTATAGGTGTAGGGCTGGGGTATAGGTGTAGGGCTGGGGTACAGGTATAAGGCTAAGGTATAGGTATAGGGCTGGGGTATAGGTGCAGGGCTGGGGTATAGGTGTAGGGCTGGGGTATAGGTGTAGGGCTGGGGTACAGGTATTGGGCTAGAGTATAGGGCTGGGGTACAGGTATAGGGCTGGGGTACAGGTATAGGGCTGGGGTACAGGTATAGGGCTGGGGTACAGGTATAGGGCTGGGGTACAGGTATTGGGCTAGAGTATAGGGCTGGGGTACAGGTATAGGGCTGGGGTACAGGTATAGGGCTGGGGTACAGGTATTGGGCTAGAGTATAGGGCTGGGGTACAGGTATAGGGCTGGGGTAAAGGTATACACGATGTAATTTAGATCCCGGTAGTCATGCATGGACGCAGGGTCTTGTCCTTCTCCTCCACAAAGAAAAACCCTGCGCCGGCAGGAGATGCCGACAGACGGCCCCAGTAGCCAGAGACTCCTCTATGTACTCCTCCATGGGCTTGGTCTCCGGCCCGGATAGAGAATATAGCCTACCACGAGGTGGTGTGGGGCCTGGGAGAAGATCAAAGGCACAATTATAAGGACGGTGCGGGGGAAGAGAAGTAGCCTGTGCCTTGCTGAAGATCTCCAGGAGATCCTGGTACTCCGAGAGAAATCCGAGACATAAGCCCTGAGGAGGCCATCTCGGGTAAGGCTGCGCTGCTCTGAGGCAATGGGAATGGTAGAATGGACCCAGGGTTGAACTTGTGGTCCAGTCAATAACGGGGTTGTATTTTTTGAGCCAAGAAAATCCCAACACAACAGGAACATGGGGAGAGTCAATGAGGAGAAGATGTATAGCCTCACTGTGATTTCCTGAAACCCGCATATGAACAGGAACAGTGCTGTGGGTAACTCTACCAATGGCGTGGCCGTCCAGTGCTCTAGCCTCCATGGGAACAGGGAAGAGTTGAGTGGGGATACCTCATTCAGAAACTAGGGTAGCGTCCATAAAACTCGCATCCACCCCAGAGTCAATGAGCACCTGGAGAGATTTAGACTGGTCTCCCCACAACAGTATCACAAAAAAAGGAGTGCGGCAGATGGGATTTAGAGGACTCCCAGTCTGGCTCACCAGAGTACTTGTACCTACTACAGAAATAGATCTCTTAACCGGGCAGGTGGCTATATAATGTGCCGCAGCCCCACAGTACAGACAACTGTTGGAACTTAGCCTATGAGAATGTTCCCTAGGCGATAACCTAGCTCTGCCCAGTTGCATAGGTTCCGGAGTATCTGACTCACCCGTCGCCGATGATTCTCGAGGGAGCTCGGGTGGCTTCGGATCCTCTCGGAAAAACAGCCTTCGGGGACTTCCGGATTCCTTCGGAGGTGAGCGAGCCACTGCTGATGAACGAGTGTGACCTGACCTCCTCTCACTCCTGCGTTCCCGTAGACATCCATCAATCATAATGGTGAGGGCGATGAGGGAATCGAGATCCACCGGTAACTCCCGAGCAGCTAGCTTATCTTTTACCACCTCAGATAATCCGTGAAGGAAGGTATCGAAAAGAGACTCTGGATTCCAGGCACTCTCGGCGGCCAACGTGCGAAAGTCAACAGCGTAGTTTGCCACACTACGGGAGTCCTGACGTAATTCAAGAAGTTTTTGGGCCGCCAGATACCGGAGAACTGAACACCTTCCTCACCTCTGCCATGAAATCCTCCAGATGACGACAAATGTCGGAATGTTGCTCCCAAAATGCCGTAGCCCAGGAGAGCGCCCTTCCCGACATTAGCGTAATAATATACGCTAGCTTCGATCGTTCCAAAGGAAACGAAGATGGCTGTAGCTCAAAAATAAGAGAGCACTGAGAAAGAATACCCCGGCAGGTACCAGGATCCCCAGAATATCGCTCCAGAGGTGGTAAGCAGGATTCTTGGGGTTCTCGGGGAGCCGGGGTTGGCTGTACAAACTCACCACCAACAGGGAAAAAGTTACTGAGTGGTTTGGGTTTCTCAGAGGTGGCAGGCTGCCTATGAGCTAACTCCCTGATTTGCTCCATTATAGCCTTGAACCCTTGGTCGTGGCATTCCGTCAGGAAACAAAGCCCTTCCTAAAGGTCCTGTAGTAACTCTGCATGCCTCCCAATGGTGGCTCCCTGCAGGGAGACAGCGTGGCGGAGCTGGTCCAAGTCTGCTGGGTCTGTCATTGCCAGTTCCTACTATAAGGGTACAAGACGAGACCCAGATGCAGACACGGGAGGCAAATAGTTTGAGTCTTGATATTTATTGAACAATCCAAAAGGGGTAGGCAAGAGAATGGTCGGGGACAGGCAAAAGGTCAAAACCAGTTCAGGAGGTACGGTGTGGCAGGCAGGCTTGAGGTCAGGACAGGTAGAATGGTCAGGCAGGCGGGTACAGAGTCCAGAAAAGAGGCAAGGGTCAAAAACCGGGAGGACTAACAAAAGAGAATAGAAGCAGGAGTACGGGAAAAACGCTGGTTGACTTGAAAAACATACAAGACGAACTGGCACAGAGAGACAGGAAACACAGGGATATATACACCTGGGATAATAAGCGACACTTTGAGGGGGTGGAGACAATTACAAGACAGGTGAAACAGATCAGGGTGTGACAATTTATTTGAAGGTGCACTATCACTCCTCCATGTCCTGGTTGCTAAAATTCTAATAGTTCACCTAATTGAATTTTATGTGACAAATCCAGCAAGTATAGTGCAGAAAATCATTGTACCATTTAAACCGCTTTGAATATATATTTTCGTAACCAAAAACGTTGTATTTTCAGATGTGTCACACCCTGACCTTGGTTATCTTTGTTTTCTTTACTATTTTGGTTAGGTCAGGTTGTGATGAGGAAGGTATGTGTGTTTTATATTGTCTAGGTTTTTTTGTATATCTATGGGGTTTTAGGTTTGTCTAGGTAAATGTAGGTCTATGGTGGCCTGAATTGGTTCCCAATCAGAGACAGCTGTTGATCGTTGTCTCTGATTGGGGATCCTTTTTAGGTTGCCATTTTTCATCTTGGTTGTGTGGGTTATTGTCTATGTGAAGTTCCATGTCTGCACTCGTTGTATATAGCGTTCATGTTCGTTTTGTTTGGTTTGTTCAGTGTTATTTCTTTAAAAGAAGTATGTATTCACATCTACTTCGTATGACGAACGTGACAAGATGTTTTAAGCTGGTGTATAAAACCGAAAGTAAAAGACACAAATTAAGAATGACCAAAAACTATTTTGTATATATACATATATTTTTATATATTATTATTTATTTTTTTATTTTTTATTACATTTTTTAAAATAAATGACAGATCAGTAAATCATATTTCTCTGTGAATTCGGTCGTTGCCCAACAAGTGACATATTGCAGCTTTAACAAGTTGAAGCTTTTAAGTTAATTTATACACAGCAAATTCACCAATGTACATTTAACTCATGGTATTTCCCCAGGTAGGTGATTAACCCTTTATTTCCCCAGGTAGGTTATTAACCCTTTATATCCCAAGGTAGGTTATTTCCCCAGGTAGGTGATTAACCCTTTATTTCCCCAGGTAGGTTATTAACCCTTTACTTCACCAGGTAGGTGATTAACCCTTTATTTCCCCAGGTAGGTTATTAACCCTTTATTTCCCCAGGTAGGTTATTTCCCCAGGTGGGTGATTAACCATTTATTTCCCCAGGTAGGTGATTAACCCTTTATTTCCCCAGGTAGGTGATTAACCCTTTATTTCCCCAGGTAGGTGATTAACCCTTTATTTCCCCAGGTAGGTGATTAACCCTTTATTTCCCAAGGTAGGTTATTTCCCCAGGTAGGTGATTAACCCTTTATTTCCCCAGGTAGGTGATTAACCCTTTATTTCCCCAGGTAGGTGATTAACCCTTTATTTCCCCAGGTAGGTTATTTCCCCAGGTAGGTGATTAACCCTTTATTTCCCCAGGTAGGTGATTAACCCTTTATTTCCCCAGGTGGGTGATTAACCCTTTATTTTCCCAGATAGGTGATTAACCCTTTATTTCCCCAGGTAGGTGATTAACCCTTTATTTCCCCAGGTAGGTGATTAACCCTTTATTTCCCCAGGTAGGTGATTAACCATTTATTTCCCCAGGTAGGCGATTAACCCTTTATTTCCCCAGGTAGGTTATTAACCCTTTATTTCCCCAGGTAGGTGATTAACCCTTTATTTCCCCAGGTAGGTTATTAACCCTTTATTTCCCCAGGTAGGTGATTAACCCTTTATTTCCCCAGGTAGGTGATTAACCCTTTATTTCCCCAGGTAGGTTATTTCCCCAGGTAGGTGATTAACCCTTTATTTCCCCAGGTAGGTTATTAACCCTTTATTTCCCCAGGTAGGTGATTAACCCTTTATTTCCCCAGGTAGGTGATTAACCCTTTATTTCCCCAGGTGGGTTATTAACCCTTTATTTCCCCAGGTGGGTTATTAACCCTTTATTTCCCCAGGTAGGTTATTTCCCCAGGTAGGTGATTAACCCTTTATTTCCCCAGGTAGGTTATTAACCCTTTATTTCCCCAGGTGGGTTATTAACCCTTTATTTCCCCAGGTGGGTTATTAACCCTTTATTTCCCCAGGTGGGTTATTAACCCTTTATTTCCCCAGGTAGGTTATTTCCCCAGGTAGGTGATTAACCCTTTATTTCCCCAGGTGGGTTATTAACCCTTTATATCCCCAGGTGGGTGATTAACCCTTTATTTCCCCAGGTGGGTTATTAACCCTTTATTTCCCCAGGTAGGTGATTAACCCTTTATTTCCCCAGGTAGGTGATTAACCCTTTATTTCCCCAGGTAGGTTATTAACCCTTTATTTCCCCAGGTAGGTGATTAACCCTTTATTTCCCCAGGTAGGTGATTAACCCTTTATTTCCCCAGGTGGGTTATTAACCCTTTATTTCCCCAGGTGGGTTATTAACCCTTTATTTCCCCAGGTAGGTGATTAACCCTTTATTTCCCCAGGTAGGTGATTAACCCTTTATTTCCCCAGGTGGGTTATTAACCCTTTATTTCCCCAGGTAGGTTATTAACCCTTTATTTCCCCAGGTAGGTGATTAACCCTTTATTTCCCCAGGTAGGTGATTAACCCTTTATTTCCCCAGGTGGTTTATTAACCCTTTATTTCCCCAGGTAGGTGATTAACCCTTTATTTCCCCAGGTAGGTTATTAACCCTTTATTTCCCCAGGTAGGTGATTAACCCTTTATTTCCCCAGGTAGGTGATTAAACCTTTATTTCCCCAGGTAGGTTATTTCCCCAGGTAGGTGATTAACCCTTTATTTCCCCAGGTAGGTTATTAACCCTTTATTTCCCCAGGTAGGTGATTAACCCTTTATTTCCCCAGGTAGGTGATTAACCCTTTATTTCCCCAGGTGGGTTATTAACCCTTTATTTCCCCAGGTAGGTGATTAACCCTTTATTTCCCCAGGTAGGTTATTAACCCTTTATTTCCCCAGGTAGGTTATTAACCCTTTATTTCCCCAGGTAGGTGATTAACCCTTTATTTCCCCAGGTAGGTGATTAACCCTTTATTTCCCCAGGTGGGTTATTAACCCTTTATTTCCCCAGGTGGGTTATTAACCCTTTATTTCCCCAGGTAGGTGATTAACCCTTTATTTCCCCAGGTAGGTGATTAATCCTTTATTTCCCCAGGTGGGTTATTAACCCTTTCTTTCCCCAGGTGGGTTATTAACCCTTTATTTCCCCAGGTAGGTGATTAACCCTTTATTTCCCCAGGTAGGTGATTAACCCTTTATTTCCCCAGGTGGGTTATTAACCCTTTATTTCCCCAGGTGGGTTATTAACCCTTTATTTCCCCAGGTGGGTTATTAACCCTTTATTTCCCCAGGTAGGTGATTAACCCTTTATTTCCCCAGGTAGGTGATTAACCCTTTATTTCCCCAGGTAGGTGATTAACCCTTTATTTCCCCAGGTGGGTTATTAACCCTTTATTTCCCCAGGTAGGTGATTAACCCTTTATTTCCCCAGGTGGGTTATTAACCCTTTATTTCCCCAGGTAGGTGATTAACCCTTTATTTCCCCAGGTGGGTTATTAACCCTTTATTTCCCCAGGTAGGTGATTAACCCTTTATTTCCCCAGGTGGGTTATTAACCCTTTATTTCCCCAGGTGGGTTATTAACCCTTTATTTCCCCAGGTAGGTGATTAACCTTTTATTTCCCCAGGTGGGTGATTAACCCTTTATTTCCCCAGGTGGGTTATTAACCCTTTATTTCCCCAGGTGGGTTATTAACCCTTTATATCCCCAGGTGGGTTATTAACCCTTTATTTCCCCAGGTAACCTACCTGGTTACCTTAACCTTAACCAACCTACTTCTCCTCCTCTCCTACCCCTCCTTCTCCTCTCCCCCTTCAACTCCTCCTCCTCTCCCTCTACCTCTCCCTCCTCTCCTCTCCTCTCCTCCCTCTCCTCCTCTCTCCCTCTCACTACCTCCTCTTCTCCTCCTCTCATCCTCCTCTCCTCTTTCTTCTCCTCTTCCCCTTCTCCTTCTCCTCCTCCTCCCCTCCTCTCCTCTCCCCCCATCCTCTTTTCCTCTCCCCACCTCCTCTTCTCCCCTCCTCCTTCTTCTACTCCCCCCCTCCTACCCCTACTCTCTTTCATTCTCCTCCTCCTCCTCCTCCTCATCTTCCTCTTCCTCCTCTTCTCCCCTGTTCCTCCACCTCCTCTCCTCCTCTTCTCCTCCTCTCTCCGCCTCCACTTCTCCCACTCCTCCTCCTCCACCTCCTCCCCCTCTTCTCCCTCCACCTCCACCTCTTCTCCCCCTTCTCCCCCTCCTCTTCCTCTCCCTCTACCTCTCCCTCCTTCCTCTCCTCTCCTCTCCTCTCCCCCCTCCTCCTCTCTCCCTCTCCCCACCTCCTCTTCTCCCCTACTCCTATCCTCCTTCTTCTCCTCCTCCTCTTCCGCTCCTCCTCAGGTTCCTAGAAGATGTAAATACATTTGCATGACATTGTACATTTCCCTATTTTGTGAACTTAAAGGATTTGTTGAGACTATTTCCTTGCTCTTGTTGTAAATGTTGTTAACCTCCAGTGATCCAGGTAGCCTGGGCACCAGTCTGTTCATGCCAGGATGCCACTCCTTGCTACTTCCTGTGCTGCCAGGAGTTTAAATTATAGCACAAACAGATCTGGGAATATGGTGTCCAGGGGAACATCTATATGGCGTATTAAAGGAACACTGTTACACGTCACCCTGCCTTCTTATAGGCTTGGTAGGACTGTTACACCTCACCCTGCCTTCTTATAGGCTTGGTAGGACTGTTACACGTCACCCTGCCTTCTTTTAGACTTGGTAGGACTGTTACACCTCAACCTGCCTTCTTATAGGCTTGGTAGGACTGTTACACGTCACCCTGCCTTCTTATAGGCTTGGTAGGACTGTTACACGTCACCCTGCCTTCTTATAGGCTTGGTAGGACTGTTACACGTCACCCTGCCTTCTTATAGGCTTGGTAGGACTGTTACACCTCACCCTGCCTTCTTATAGGCTTGGTAGGACTGTTACACGTCACCCAGCCTTCTTATAGGTTTGGTAGGACTGTTACACCTCAACCTGCCTTCTTATAGGCTTGGTAGGACTGTTACACCTCAACCTGCCTTCTTATAGGCTTGGTAGGACTGTTACACCTCACCCTGCCTTCTTATAGGCTTGGTAGGACTGTTACACGTCACCCTGCCTTCTTATAGGCTTGGTAGGACTGTTACACGTCACCCTGCCTTCTTTTAGACTTGGTAGGACTGTTACACCTCAACCTGCCTTCTTATAGGCTTGGTAGGACTGTTACACGTCACCCTGCCTTCTTATAGGCTTGGTAGGACTGTTACACGTCACCCTGCCTTCTTATAGGCTTGGTAGGACTGTTACACGTCACCCTGCCTTCTTATAGGCTTGGTAGGACTGTTACACCTCACCCTGCCTTCTTATAGGCTTGGTAGGACTGTTACACGTCACCCAGCCTTCTTATAGGTTTGGTAGGACTGTTACACCTCAACCTGCCTTTTTATAGGCTTGGTAGGACTGTTACACCTCAACCTGCCTTCTTATAGGCTTGGTAGGACTGTTACACCTCACCCTGCCTTCTTATAGGCTTGGTAGGACTGTTACACGTCACCCTGCCTTCTTATAGGCTTGGTAGGACTGTTACACCTCAACCTGCCTTCTTATAGGCTTGGTAGGACTGTTACACCTCAACCTGCCTTCTTATAGGCTTGGTAGGACTGTTACACGTCACCCTGCCTTCTTATAGGCTTGGTAGGACTGTTACACGTCACCCTGCCTTCTTATAGGCTTGGTAGGACTGTTACACGTCACCCTGCCTTCTTATAGGCTTGGTAGGACTGTTACACGTCACCCTGCCTTCTTATAGGCTTGGTAGGACTGTTACACCTCAACCTGCCTTCTTATAGGCTTGGTAGGACTGTTACACCTCACCCTGCCTTCTTATAGGCTTGGTAGGACTGTTACACCTCACCCTGCCTTCTTATAGGCTTGGTAGGACTGTTACACCTCAACCTGCCTTCTTATAGGCTTGGTAGGACTGTTACACGTCACCCTGCCTTCTTATAGGCTTGGTAGGACTGTTACTCGTCACCCTGCCTTCTTATAGGCTTGGTAGGACTGTTACACCTCAACCTGCCTTCTTATAGGCTTGGTAGGACTGTTACACCTCACCCTGCCTTCTTATAGGCTTGGTGGGACTGTTACACGTCACCCTGCCTTCTTATAGGCTTGGTAGGACTGTTACACCTCAACCTGCCTTCTTATAGGCTTGGTAGGACTGTTACACGTCACCCTGCCTTCTTATAGGCTTGGTAGGACTGTTACACCTCAACCTGCCTTCTTATAGGCTCGGTAGGACTGTTACACCTCACCCTGCCTTCTTATAGGATTGGTAGGACTGTTACACGTCACCCTGCCTTCTTATAGGCTTGGTAGGACTGTTACACTTCAACCTGCCTTCTTATAGGCTCGGTAGGACTGTTACACCTCAACCTGCCTTCTTATAGGCTCGGTAGGACTGTTACACTTCACCCTGCCCCTTTATAGGCTTGGTAGGACTGTTACACCTCACCCTGCCTTCTTATAGGCTTGGTAGGACTGTTACACTTCACCCTGCCTTCTTATAGGCTTGGTAGGACTGTTACACTTCACCCTGCCTTCTATTAGACTTGGTAGGACTGTTACACTTCACCCTGCCTTCTTATAGGCTTGGTAGGACTGTTACACTTCACCCTGCCTTCTTATAGGCTTGGTAGGACTGTTACATTCACCCTGCCTTCTTATAGGCTTGGTGGGACTGTTACACTTCACCCTGCCTTCTTTTAGACTTGGTAGGCCTGTTACACTTCACCCTGCCTTCTTATAGGCTTGGTAGGACTGTTACACTTCACCCTGCCTTCTTATAGGCTTGGTAGGACTGTTACATTCACCCTGCCTTCTTATAGGCTTGGTAGGACAGTTACACTTCACTATACAGTACGTGTATATACTGATTAACAAAATAATACATGAGTCTGGTGTCTTGGCAAACAGATCATGATTTCTTCATGTTTTACTGTGAACAGCAGCACTACACAACTAATGACCTTTGACTTTAGATGAACACAAACCCTAACAATAAAATACTACTGTGGTTGCTCAGCTGTGGTTGTCTCGTGGACGAAGTGTCTTCTAGACTATAGCCAGTAGCTCAACAACCCATGTGGAGGCTGTGGTGCTGCCTGGAGCACCGCCTGGAGCACCTAGAACAACGAAAACAACTAGAACAACAAAAACAACTAGAACAACAAAAACAACTAGAACAACAAAAACAACTAGAACAACGAAAACAACTAGAACAACAAAAACAACTAGAACAACAAAAACAACTAGAACAACAAAAACAACTAGAACAACAAAAACAACTAGAACAACAAAAACAACTAGAACAACAAAAACAACTAGAACAACGAAAACAACTAGAACAACAAAAACAACTAGAACAACAAAAACAACTAGAACAACGAAAACAACTA